>NC_069503.1:926929941-927229941 GCF_027579735.1 Bombina bombina | reverse complement strand
AGTTACCTGTAAAATAAATATAAATCCTAAGATAGCTACAATATAATTATTAATTACATTGTAGCTATCTTAGGGTTTATTTTACAGGTAAGTATTTAGTTTTAAATAGGAATAATTTATTAAAGTATAGTGTAGTGTTAGGTGTAATTGTAACTTAGGTTAGTTTTTATTTTACAGGTACATTTCTCTTTATTTTAGCTAGGTAAGCTATTAAATAGTTAATAACTATTTAATAGCTATTGTACCTAGTTAAAATAAATTGAAAGTTGCCTTTAAAATAAAAATAAATCCTAAGATAGCTACAATATAATTATTATTTATATTGTAGCTATATTAGGGTTTATTTTACAGGTAAGTATTTAGTTTTAAATAGGATTCATTTAGTTCATAATAGAAATATTATTTAGATTTATTTAATTAATATTTAAGTTAGGGGGGTGTTAGGGTTAGTGTTAGACTTAGGTTTAGGGGTTAATAATTTTATTACAGTTGCGGCGGTGTAGTGGGGGGCAGGATAGGGGTTAATAAATTTATTATAGGTGGCGACGGTGTAGGGGGGGCAGATTAGGGGTTAATAAATTTAATATAGGTTGCGGCAGGGTCAGGGAGCGGCGGTTTAGGGGTTAATACATATATTATAGTTGCGGTGGGCTCCGGGAGCGGCAGTTTAGGGGTTAATACATTTATTATAGTTGCGGTGGGCTCCGGGAGCGGCGGTTTAGTGGTTAATATGTATAGAGTAGCTTGCGGTGGGCTCCGGGAGCGGCGGTTTAGGGTGTAATAACTTTATTTAGTTGCGGCGGTGTAGGGGGGGACAGATTAGTGGTGTTTAGACTCGGGGTACATGTTAGGGTGTTAGGTGCAGACATCTCCCATAGAAATCAATGGGATGTCTGGCAGCAGCGAACTTGTACTTTCGCTATGGTCAGACTCCCATTGATTCCTATGGGATCCGCCGCCTCCAGGGTGGCGGATTGAAAACCAGGTACGCTGGGCCGGAAAAGTGCCGAGCGTACCTGCTAGTTTTTTGATAACTAGCAAAAGTAGTCATATTGTGCCGTACTTGTGTGCGGAACATCTGGAGTGACGTAAGAATCGATCTGTGTCGGTCTGAGTCCGGCGGATGGAAGCTTACGTCACAAAATTCTACTTTTGCCGGTCTCTAGCCTTTGATAACTAAGGCGAATCAGCCTCGCCACAAATACGCTGCGGAATTACAGCGTATTTGAGGTTGACGGCTTGATAACTAGGCCCCACCATCTGTAACCATCTAATGACCCACTCTTAAACTGTAAGCATTGTAGAAAACTACTCATCAGCCAATCAAGAGAGACAGTCCAACATATTAACCAATTATTGCAGCATAATTACAG
Organism: Bombina bombina; assembly: GCF_027579735.1. Lineage (NCBI taxonomy): Eukaryota > Metazoa > Chordata > Amphibia > Anura > Bombinatoridae > Bombina > Bombina bombina. Next base: position 927,228,568 of record NC_069503.1, on the reverse strand, counting down.
TTGACAGCTGTCCTCCACAAAAATACCGGCCAACCAGTCAGTATTTAGAGTTACTTAAATTCTCCAAAGCATTTTATTTCATATTTATTTAATTCTAAAAATTAGACTTCAAACAATTAAATCATAATCTGACAATTCTGCAAAATAGTTAAATTATATTTTTTAAAATGCTTCTGAAATGCAAGTTACCTTTGGTAATCAATACAATAAAAATATTTTGAGTTCTACAGACTAAATTGCATAACAAAAAAACCCAAAACCCAGCATTCTGTCTAGTAGACAGTATTTTAAATGAATATATTAAAGGGAATATTTATCAAAATATATGAGATCTCAACATAAACATAAAATAATAAAGTGAGAGACTTACATAGCTGAGCAATTAGATTAAACTAGTCCACAGGCCGGCCATGGGGAGATATTTTCTGAGTTTAATGTCTAGATGTGACCTTAGATGTCAAGTTACTGTTTTTTTATTATGAGAACATTACTAAGGCAGAAGCAGTTTCTAGCTGAACTTAAATATTGTAGATACTAAATTTCCCCAGAGTATGCTAGGAAATGTATTTCTGGAACAGTGCTCACCTGCCCTTGTTTATAGTACATAAAGCTGTATAAATGTTGTTTAGAAAACTTCTATACATAAATATTTCTTGTTAATATTGTTATATTTATTATGTGTAACCTTAGGATTTTTTTTTTTCTTTCCAAAAAACATTTTTTTCTTCCTAACATTGCCTTATTTTGATAAATTCCAAGAAGATATTTTTCCAAGAGAAGCCTTAATAAATACCAACAAGCTAGAAGGATAACTGCAGTTGGCTTAAAAGTATTCCTGGGAGGAGGCCTTTCAAGACAAGGGGAAAAAAAACTGCTGTTTAGATTTAATCTAAAACTGCAATCTCCTGTTTTCTTGAAATAATTAAAGTGATGTTAAATCCAAGCTAAACTCACCCTTTTCTGTGCCATTGCACAGCGCAAAACTCAGTGGCTCTGGCTGCCCAAGGCACATCGATCTTCTACCAATGAGGTGCCGCTTGTACCTCTAAACCAATAGCCTGTCGAGTATACAGAAACTTGTTAGTTGACAATCACGGCTATTTTTGAAGGTGTTTTTGTGTAGCCACCAATAAGCAAGCGCTATCCAGGGTACTGAACCTAAAATGGTCTGGCTCCTAAGCTTTACATTGCTGCTTTTTAAATAAAGATAGCAAGAGAACAAAACAAAATTGATAATAGGAGTAAATTTAGAAGGTTGCTTAAAATTACATGCTCTATCTGAATCATTAAAGAAAACATTTGGGTTTAGTATCCCTTTAAGAAGATGAAAGCATGATAAGACATATATATATATATATATATATATATATATATATATATATATATATATATATATATATATATATATATATATATATACACAGTTTGCGCAATGGATGTTTTCTCCATTGACTTCTATGGGGAATGCGAAAATGCAATGTAGTTTGCGCGATCTCGGGTGTTATTTTTTTTCCCATTTTTTTGTCTCTATTGATTTCTCAGGGGGAATACATGCACACACATGCAAAAACTCAAGTTGGGATTTTTGCGCTATTTGGATTGAGGCTTGCGAAAAATAAGTTGTTTTTTTAACTTGTAATACGAATGCAATCTGACTAGTGCAAAAAGCTTAACGCTAGCAAAGTTTTTGTGCGGAGAAAAAAAATACAGCGCCACTTGTAATCTAGTCCGAAATGTTTATTATTTCAAGATAACCTATTTGGCGATTGCAGTTTTAGCCCAAGTTGAAACAGCAGTTATTTCCCTTGTCTTGAAGGGCCTCTCCCAGGAATACTTTTAAGCCAACTGCAGTTATCCTTATAGCTTGGTGGTATTCATTAATGCTCCTCTAGGAAAATTATCTTCTTGGAATTTATCACTCAAAATACATACACACTAGTGTTAAAAAGTTATGGGTCACTTCAAAATTACCTTGTTTTCAAAAGAATAGCATTTTTTTTTGGAAATTACTATTGTAGCTGGAAACGGCCGATTTTTAATGGAATATATACACAGACGTACAGAGGAGCATTATCTGCAACTAACTGTCCTGTGAATCAATGGCACGTTGTGTTTGCTAATCCATTAGAAAACCCATTTGCAATTATGTTAGCACAGCTGAAAACTGTTGTGCTGATTAAAGAAGCAATAAAATTGGCCTTCATTAGACTTGTTGAGTATCTAGTGTATCAGCAATTTTAAGTTCAATTACAGGCTCAAGATGGCCAGAAACAAAGAACTTTCTTCTGAAACTCGTCAGTCTATTGTTGTTATGAGAAATGAAGGCTATTCCATGCGAGATATTGCCAAGAAACTGAAGATCTTGTACAAATCTGTGTACTACTCCCTTCACAGAACAGTGCAAACTGGCTCTAACCAGAATTGAAAGAGGAGTGGGAGGCCCGGTGTAGCTAGTTTGAGAAACAGATGTCTCACAGGTCCTCAACTGGTAGCTTCATTAAATAGTACCCGTAAAACACTGGTATCAATGAAAACAGTGACACGGTGACTCCGGGATGCTGTCCTTCTAGGCAGGATTGCAAAGAAAAAGCCATACATATTAATATGGGCAAAAGAACACAGATACTTGACAGAGAAAGATTGAAAAAAAGTGTTATGAACAGAATTTAATTTTAAGGTGTTTGGATCACAAAGAAGAATATTTGTGAGATATAGACAAAACAAAGATCCTGAAAGAGTGCTTAGCACAATCTCTCAAGCATGGTGGAGACAATGTGATGGCCTGGGGTGCTTTGGTGGTGGTAAAGTGGGAGATGCATACAGAGAAAAAAAAAGACCTTGAAGAAGGAAGGCTATTACTCCATTTTGCAATGCCATGCCATACCCTGTGGACAGCACTTTATTGGAGTCAATTTACTCCCACAACAGGACAATGGCCCAAAGAACAGCTCCAAACTATGCAAGAAGCAGTCAGCTAGTATTCTGTCTTTAATAAAGTGGACATCACAGCCAACAAATCTCAACCCTATCAAGCTGTTGTGAAAGCAGCTTGACCGTATGGTATGTAGGAAGTGCCCACCAAGCCAATCCAACTTGTGGTAGGTACTTCAGGAAGTATGGGGTGAAATCTTATAAGATAGAACAAATAAGGCAGCGCTAAAAAGCTAGAATAGAATTCAATCTTGAGTATTGCATATACTGATTGTATTATAGGTAGTGAAATTATGGGAATATAGTGATTAAACTAATATATTAATGTATTATACATATATAAGAGAAAGACTTTATAAAGATGGCATCCTAAAATAAATGTTAATAGAAACTTGAATAGTAAAATGCAAATCTGTGATTATTAGTAATATACACAAGAAAAATAATAAGTATATTTAAAACACTGTGGGACGTCTCCCATAAAAACTAAATTTAAAATGTCTCTTATCAATCCAGGTATGGAGTACTCCACTGTAGATAATTTACTACAGGTATGATTAAATATTTATAACTTAGGACCAGAAAAGAGTTTTGGTGGCGGTATTGTGAAACTCTATATGTAAACAAGCATCACACATATGTCAGTATATGACCGGCTTACAATACAATATATTTAATAATTATCCTTTAAAATAAACCCCCAGTAAAATGCATATACAAAACAATAAAATTAATGTAAATTCCTAAATTCTTTATACTAGTTAAAATTTATAGACACATTGAAATATATTTGAAAAAAGCCAGACCTGAATCAAACTATACACGTTTAAACTATTATAATATGTTATGCAAAGATCATAAAAGTTACCTTATTTATTAACCTTATTCGCAATTGAATTTCATTAAAATACCACAATGAGATACCAAGATATGAGCCACTAACATTCAGACAGTACAATCAGCTATATAGCCATAATTTAGCCTATCTAACTCTAATTTAAAACATCAGGATTTATATATATTATTTGTGCAAACAACCAATATCTATAAAATATATTTCTTTATATTAATAAATCTGTCTGGTTATATTTTAATATACATGGAATATATTTTGTCATTTTTCCTGATGAAACATCAGTATTATTTCTAACATTTTATTATTATTATCTTAAAATCCATTTAAATTTAATTTGATTATTTCCTTATATTCATATAAAAACACAGCATATTTCACAATTAGTACACCTCTTTCTGAGTGTGAAAAAAAAATATTACAAAATTTATGGGATGACCACACGTGTATTTGTTAAATGCCTGAAAAACATAAAGAAATAGGTTATTAAAATTGGCCATTTTAAATCCTTAAAATATTCTATGCCTTCAAATAAAAAATACATAGGTTAAGACATGTTAAAATCTTAACTCTCGGGGGGGCGGAGCCAACTAAGCACTGAAACCAGTCGCACATCTCAGGAGCTCCTAACTTATCTCACCATCTTTAAAGATTTTAGGAATATTTTATCCTTTTATAACCTTCTTTCAGAGCCCTTTTTGGTGTACTATCATCCTGCTGTTGAGAAAGTGGCTTGCCAGGGCTGGATATTCCTGAAAGATCCCTTTCTCTAGCTTTGCTTATCACACCGCATTTGCAAAAGATATGGCGGCTCTCCTCTATAGACAACTGCAAGAGCTACTGGACAATCACAACGAAGCTATCTTACATGCAGTCTCTGAGGCTTTTAAGCCCCTCATCGCTCACAACACTTTCTCACCTACCCTGACCGACTGCGAGGAGAAGTGCTTGGGATCTACAGATCAATCGCAGGAGCCGCCATTTTGGTTTATAAATACGGAGCACGCTTCATTGCCTCAAGACACTGTGGCCTTAGAGAAACAGGGAGCCGAACCTGCGCAGATCTCTGATTTGGAGTTGCATATCCTGCAAACAAAATTGCTCAACCTCAGAGAAGCTCCGCTGACTACCTGCACTTTAAAAATAATTCTAAGTGAACCCAAGGACAGTTGCGGTACGGATGAGGCCTTCTACTTGCCTTTGCACTCAGGTCTGCTTGTCTGGCTGGCGCAGCGCCCTAGAGAGGAGAGCCCACTGAGTCCTCTTTACCTGCACAAGGGACACTGTTACCGGAGATGCCCCACGCTTAGTCATTTTTGGCCTCTGGCTCAAAGCCCATGCTGTTACTGTCGTTATGCATACTTACTGAAGCTGCTGTGGGACCCCGGGGGTTTGTCTCTCTACCCTCTCCATGGCACACCTGCCGCAACTCAAAGCTTTAGCATGGTGACTCGGGGACTTTGTCCAGCTTTGTAAGGGACATGAAGTGATTTCAGCTCTATGTCCTGATGTGAGATGAAAGATCCTTGTTACTAAGCCTGCTCGAGGGTTAGTATGAGAAAACTGGTATTCCCTTGCAGAAACATACTATAGAATTTTTTTCATGTATCATGGCAGACCATTTTTGAACTTGCTACCCTGCTTCACTTTAGATTAGTCATTTTATATATCATATTTGTTAGTGCATGCACCAAACACTGTTATGTCCCTAGACTTTCTATATGGACAGAGATCTATGTGGTTATCACATCTGGGCATGAACATAATACCTAGCAGTCTGTTTATATATCTTAGCCAGTACTGTATTCTATTGAAATACTATACTCTGTTATGATATTTACCAGCTAAGTTATTGCTTGGCCCTGACCATATTTATTGGACGCATAGTAGGCTGTATCATTCTTGGTTTTTACTATATCATATCTGCTCCCTACCAGAAGCTCACTTTGCTCAGGTATTATTGCTCCTAAGTTGGACACAAGTTAAAGTGGGTCTGCATCCTTCTATTTGTCTCATAAACAAAACTCTTGTATTTTAGAGAGTGGGACTACTCAAATTAATATCCTAAGGCTACACCTTTTGGTTGCAGCCTGAATAGGCTTCTTAATTATCAAAGTTTCCTGCTGACTCGTTCAACTATGTTTTATATATGCTAACTAGATTGATTTCTGGGATGATAATATTGTTTATATTTTGTGTCATATCATATTCATAGGCCCCTTATTGTTTACACTCCTCGAGAGATTATTAGAACACTGTATAGTTTTCCCAAATTTACAAGCTCTCATACTGTATGTATACCCATTGTGCTTGGGTGCAATTTGTGTGTGTGACTTCTTGCCGTCAGCGGCCGGGGCGGCGGGATGTTATATTTACCAAACAGCCTCACAGAATAGTTCTGGATATAGCTTTGCAAGATAATACCGCCTGTAGCACGTTAGCAATGTTCCAGCTCTTTATTGTGCACGATTGTAGTCTTGTTTCCTATATTTTATTAACAATTGATGTATGATCTTGACAAACTCAGATGATTTTAAGATTACTTATACTTGAGAATAGGAGTGCTTGAATCATACTGTTAAAGCCTTTTCTATGCCCTGATCCCAGGTACCTCAGGTTGTCCCACCTTCTAGCGCAGGCTGGACCTGCATTCATATCTAGTTGCACAACGTTTCACCCCTAAAATTATTACGAGTACTATATGGCTCTCCCTATTGGTTCCATAGGGAATTCTTAGGTTTTAGTATGTGGAATATAGCTTCCATCTATGCCTAACTAGTCCTCCCCACAGACGTAAAGTCTTGTTTTATTACAAAATAATATACTCCCTGCCAAGATGCAGTGCTTTATTACATTGTCTCTCTAAATTCAGTGTCCTCATCATAACTATTGTATGTATGGCTATTATTGTGCACATCTTATTTGATATAGGTCCACTTATTACATTCAAATTCCCACCTCCCCCCCCCACCATCACCATTATCCCCCAATAATACACCTCCCTGTATGGGAGATTTTACTACGCGGTTTCTCTTGTACATACCGCACCTTAGATATTTTACCATATTCACACATCATATCACATTATTTAATCGAAAACGATAACTGTTGATGTTGCTTGAAATATAACGCGTTAATATACTCTATCTATAGGACCACATAAAGCACCTACTGTATGTGTAATAATGAAAATGAGGTTCCAATTTTCAGTCTTGCATTCCTTTTAATGTGAATCTTGCTTTTCTATATGGAAACCGTTTTATTGTGATGTATTATATCTGTGTTATATTTGGTTTATCACCATGCATAAGTTGTATTGCTTTTTCCACAACCTCAATAAAAAAATTAAAAAAAAAAAAAAAAAAAATCTTAACTCTCAGGTTTCCAGCTTCCAATATTACCCTTCTTAGGCATAGACAAACTCATATCCATTATTTTGTACCTATTGTTTGATAGTCTGAGGCACATATCAAATATTTGAAAACAATATAGATAATTTGTTATGAAAAGTATACAGGTTAAGGTATTTTGAATCTTAAATCTTGGCTTCTATGTTTTCAAGGGACACATGGCTGGGCAAGATGTGTATGGAGCTCAACAGGGGATCATTTAACATGTTGTTGGTAAAAGCTACATTTCCTTGAAGATGTTTGTAGATTCAAACATTCTCACAGACGGACCATCTATAACTCACAGGGGTTCCTGTGACCTAGGTAATGAGACAGATGCTTCCTCTTTGAAATAACTTAAATGTTATCTTAATCAGGATAAGCATATCTTATGTCTGATCTAAGATGTGGAATACACAGAATATAGATGACCACCTCTTTGGAACAAATTTCCTGACTTAATGACCAAATGTTTCAGAGTAGAAACAGGGGTCAGTGACAATCTGATAGGGATTTTAGCTTCACACCCCAGCAGGAAATCTTTGGAAGAAATCCTTTGTTTTCAGACATGGAATACATAGAGTGTACCCAGTGATAACATGAGCATGCTTTTTGAGAGATTTCATATTTATTTTATTTTTATATATAGTCCAGCAAAAAAGGCACTCACTGTTCACATAAAATTTAACTTTTAATAATCTATAAAAAATTTAAAATGACATAACGTTTCTGTGTTTACAAAACATCTTTGTCAAATGTCAGCAATTCATAGATATCCTAGTACCCCAAAACTCACCTACTGTACCCAAATATACACCTCCTTATATACTTACAAAACAAACAAACCTATTTGCGCTCCTGTATGCGATGCGCTACTCACGTGGTGACGTCATAACGTCACCACGTTACATACCCATGTGTTGTGACGGTAGCCAATCACGCTATAGTCAGTTGCCATAGAGATGCATATACAATACAATATCCCATTACTAATGTTAAGCTGACTCGCAATCTGCGACTAATGACAGCGCTGTGCAAATATGAACGTCAACATTAATCACACATAGTATGATACTTAGGCATTATTATGTGATATGATGATAGCCAATCACGTTATGGTCAGTTGCTATAGAGATCCGTATACCATGTCCCTTTACTAGTGTTAAGCTGGCTCATGATCTACAGCTAATAATAACACAGTGTGGGCATAAATGTCAACATTGATCGCACAAGTATTAGAAGTGGTATGGAACTCAGACATTGTCAATTATCAACACAGGGCATTGATCGTAACACAGCAGTGCAAATAGAGTTAAAAAACATTATTACGCTCAGTGCTAAGTGCAATTTAAAATTAAATACAATTGATCCTATATGGACAGCAGTGATATGGAAAATTACCCACTTATGTAAATAATTTATGATTATCTCATAAGTATACACTTGGATAATGAACTAGATTAAACTTAACCCTGTATACAGAGGTAATTTTCCCCTTTATGTCACTTGGAGTATGCACAGAAACCCGTGGGTACTCACTAGGATAAAAATCCATGTGAATAGTCTCGGGTGACAGTGCATACAACAGTTGCTGGTAGATTCCAATGTGGTATTATTTTGTACAGAAGGGTCCGAAGTCAAGGACAGTATTTAGTCCTTTAGAAACTAATGTGTCCAGCATGTGAATCCATTTAGTTTCCACTTGTAACAACCTTTTGTCCCTATCACCACCTCTCCTCAGTGGCGGCACATGGTCAATTACCATTGACCTAAAGCTTGATAGGCTGTGATTGTGTTGAGCAAAATGCCGGGCAACAGGTTGCTCCGAATCCCCTTGTTTCAATGCTTCACGTATTGTGCATTGGTGGTTTGCCATCCGGTCTCTGAAACTCGTTATTGTTTTGCCAATGTAAACCAACGAGCACGGACAGATTAACATATAGATGACATATGTGCTTGTGCACGTTAATCTGTATCGGATGGTATATCGTTTCTTGGTATGCGGGTGTTGGAACGTTTAGCCCCTCAACATGGTGTTGTATGTGATACAACTTCCACATGTGTAGCATCCCTGTTTGGACGTCTTCAGCCAGGTATCCTTCTGGTAGCATTTGACTGGATTGGTCTTCACCAGTAAATCCCTCAGATTCTCTGCCCTGCGATAGACCATCCTAGGAGGTTGCATCCTCTGGAATGGAAGAGTTGGATCAGTTCCCAGGATTGGCCAATGTTGTTGAGCCAATTTCTTAAGCATTCTACTAGTCGGGGTATATGTAGTCACAAAATTCAGCTGTTCCGTTTCCAAGCTGGTTTTCACATGTCCCCTTCTACTTGGGTCCTGCATTAATTCATCCTTGATCTTACGGACCATTCTCTTATCATAGCCTCTCGTCACCAATTTTTCTTCCATAGCTGTCAGCTGTTCAATCATGGTTGGTACCTTATATATATATATATATATATATATATATATATATATATATACACATATGTATAAGCCACGGACATCTACAGATACCTTGACACATAGGTGATAGATGTATCTTTTCAAATACCAGAAAATGGATTCTCCAGCTGATACAGACCGTGTCTGTCTTAAGGTCAATAATACAGCTGCTGAGAAAATGAATAATACCTCAATCCTGGAGTGTAAAATTCACAGAGAGTATCTCGCTGTCTGTATCTTCTCGGCGGCTCTGTTCGCATCTAGAAAGGCTCCTTCCCACAGCATCTGTGTAATTGGTCATGTGACTCGTTGGACGTCATGTATGCAAAAAGGGTCTGTGAAGTATCCGATGATCGTGTAGCGCTACAGTTTGTTTCCAATTAACAAGACAGGTTACCAACAAATCTCAACCCTATCAAGTTGTTGTGCGAGCAGCATGACCGTATAGTATGTAAGAAGTGCCAACCAAGCCAGATAGCTCAGCATGCTAAGGCACTTTGGCTGAGCTCTGTAGCAACCCAAGGGTTGCAGGTTCGATCCCCGGCGAGGTCCACTCAGCCTTTCATCCTTCCATGGTCGATAAAATGAGCAGCGCCTTGAGACCCTTACAGGTGATTAGCCGAGCTTTACAAGTACCCAATACATACATACATACATACAAGGCAATCCAAATTGTGGTAGGTGCTTCAGGAAGTATGGGGTGAAATCTTATAAGATTACCTCAACAAAATGATAACTAGAATGCCAAAGGGCTGTAATTGCTGTACATGGAAGATTATTTAACAAAAGAAATTTTAAAGGACACAATTATTTCACTTAAAATTAATTATTTCTAACCTTGTCATTGACTATATTTCCTATTCACATTGATTTAATGTATGTGACCGGGTATCTTCAATAAGGATGTTACTTTATTCACATATTGTGGTACACTTCACACCCAAAAACATCCAACGTTTCGGTCCTCCACCTGGGAACTTTATCAAGGATACAACGCAAACTTAAACACCCACCTTAAATAGTATTCCACATAGGGATCTATACACACTTCTCATCTGAAAATCACCAAACAGGAACAACAGGCACCAACTTCCTGTGATGACATCATCACAAAATTAACAAAAAAACTACTAAACTAAAGTTTAGAAAAAGTACTGAAAACAAATTCCCACATCAAAATAAACATCAGGGGGGGCGGAGCCAGCCACTGTACTACAAGGACGTGCAGACACTGAGCTCTTAAGCATAAAAGCCTAAAATAGGTTTTTTTTATAAGTTTATTCCTGTTAATTTCGGCCAAATTACAGAGAAACATAGGCCAGTACCCTAGTATCATATCTTGGGGTTTAATTTTACTACTTTGGAGCGACTTGGGCTTATACTGATCTTAGTTGCACACAAATTTGCCGCCTATACTGCCGGGACTGTTGCCTGCTTCTATTCTGGAGGGTTGGGGCTCCACTCCAGAATGACTAAACATTACCCCACATTTAATAGGCACTGCTGAGGGGACCCTTGTGCAGCTGTGAGGTGTCCGGTGAAGAAACATAAAGAAAAATTTCCCAAGGGGCTACCTGAAGTTGGTCCTGTGAGCCCTTGTCCGAGTGCCGCTGCAGCGCCGGTTCCTGGTTTCTGGAGGGTCGGGGCTCCGCTCCGGAGATTCGGATGCGCTCCTTAACTGCCTGGTAGGATTGAAGCTGTTTGTCCCTGCATTGCTCCGGGGGGTTGGGGATCCACCTCGGAGCATATCACCGTAAGGCCCTTTACTTACCGGAGGTCGGTTGCTGCCCTAGGGATCAGCTTTGCCTCTCTGAACATCCCTGATTGCTGGGACAGGAGCCCGAAGTGAGGCACTGATATCACCTGTGGGGAAGGAGATCCGGCCCCACTTGGACTAGATGGAGATTTAGTGGGACACGAAGGGCCTGTACACCCACTTGTTGCGCGGCTCAGTGGTGAAGGCGCGAAAATCAGCCATTTTGGGCCTAGGTGCTTCTATCTAGGCTGCGTCTAGAAGAATCGTGTAGCTGAGGGGCGGTGTCTTGATTACTTGCTCTAAGCCAGTCTGGGCATATTTGACACGCACCGCTAGCCTTGTACAACTTTCTGGATGAAGGGAGAGCTGATGACAGTGGTGGTTCCTCCCGGTCTATGAGTAGGCCTCACCCACGTGGGAGATTCTGGTACTGGTCCCCTGCATTGCATTACATACATAAAGGTCTCTGCCACCACATGACTATACATTAGTGCATGGAATAAATTTGCTGAGACACACTATACCTTACCTCAGTTTGGGGTCCCCCTCCTTCCAGTCACACCGGTTACCCCTAGTATCACAGATTGCTGATGGACTGGTGATACTGCCTGACCTACTTGGGTGCCAAGAGACAATTCCTTGTTAACTTGTGGAAGTGCATCACTTTTAACTGTCCCTGATTGACTCATTTACAGCACATTACTGTGGCACAGAGTATTAGGGGAGCATAAGCTTGCACAGCAAAATATCATACAAAATTACTTAATATATTTATATTGCTTTAAGGGCTTTGTTATATTAATGTAAATCTGTGGTGTTTAGTCTGCTTTATCCTATACTATAGGCTCTGGGTCTAGGTCATTCTACTGAAGGTGAAGTAGTCTTCCACACATAACAATTTAAGGGACTAGATGGGCTAACTGCTTAATCCTTGTGCAGCTGATATAGGTAGCAGTGCATAAGATAAGGGGAAAAAGAGAAGAGAAAAAGAAAAAAAAGTGTTTCACATCTGTACCGGTTGTGGCCTGAGAGGAACTTGTGAGCCTAGATACTTCTATTTTTTCTTTCCCTTTACTGCCACAACAACACCTTGGGACATCTGCCCTCTATCTACTGTGCTGGGTCAATATATATACAGCTTATCACTGTGGCAGTATCTTTGGGGGGACAGAAACCCACACAGGGACCTGGATGCAGTAATTACTAGTTTGGGAGACTCTGTGCCTAAAGCTGCTGCATCAGCATAATTTTCTTTGAGCCCTGAGCCCAAAGTGGAGTGTTTTTTTTTTATTTTTTTAAAGTGCTTGCCTAATAACTTGTTTTTTCCTGCAGGATCTGTGACATAACATCATATATAATTGTTCCCGATCTGAATATTACTTTAAGGGCATACCTATGTTACCTATGTCAAGGCAATCTTGTGTTGTTTAACCTGCTGCATTCCACATTGTAGGATTTAGGTCTATGTCATTTTATTATAGGTGTTATTGAGTTAAACCAAGACATGTTTGCATATATAACATAAACTTTATTCTCAAGTACTAGGCGTGCCCTCTCCTCCCTTTCCCGTCAGGCTATCGCTGGCGGGTCATATCCCTCTGCCATTTCCCTGCATCGTCCTATGGTGACAACTCCCCCAGGAGAGGGCAGCACAAGGGTTTAATAACTAAGGGGGTTTACTCTTAGGTTAAGATTTAAATAAAATCACTACTTTCTAGCCTCTTGCAGACACAGGTGCCCCTCCCCTTATGGGGAGTCAATACTTATTGTACGTATTCCTGTGTACCCTAAGTGAGTCCGATTATAATATGTCAGTTTAAAAAGGGCCCTGTGTGCCCCCCCCTACTCACATATTCCAGGAAGATAACATCTAAACATTAAGCATTGCAGTGGCTATACTAGTGGTGAAGGTCCCAGCCAATATGTCGCAACAAGCAAAGAAAAAACAAAAAGGCAACTTTGGGCCTAAGAAAACTGTGATGGATCATTTCCATCCGCGGGGACAAAGGGAATCCGTCAGATCGGAAGATGAACAATCTAATGCCTCAGACATGCTAGATGATCACATTGAGAGTAGGCTCTCTACTTCCAACACTCCAGGCAGAAACAAGGGGGACGCCCCGACCTTACCGCTAGAGTCCATCCAGCGTATGTTCGAAAACCAGAACCAGACCCTCACTAGACGGTTTGACAAGCTGGAGAGATCGTTTGAAGATCTGAGACGTGATATTTCCTCTATCAGTGAAAGAACTGACACCATTGAGAGGAAACAAGAAGATCTTATGGTGGATCATGCTAACTGGGTGGGCCAGACGCAAAGCCTGATGGATCAAGTGTCTTCCTTAGAGGCGAAAGTGGCGGATCCGGAAGAAATAATGTGAGACTTAGAGGAATCCCTGAGTCGGTTCTTCTGCAAGACCTGGAAGAATATGCTCACCACCTTTCCCAGTCAATTCTTTTGCCTGCTGCTGGAGATGCAAATAGAATAGACCGAATTCACCGGACAACGAGACCTAGAAATCTTCCTCCTGGTAAACATAGAGACACTATAGCCCGCTTACACTACAACTCATACAAAGATAAACTGATGAGAGCAATGCTGCGCTCACCACAACTTAATGGGCAATTTAGAGAGGTCTCGCTGTTCCCAGACTTGTCCTCCTATACCTTGGCTCAAAGGAGAAGTTTTGCAGAGGTCACCAAGTTCTAAGAAGCAATCAAGTTCGATATAGATGGGGTTTCCCAACCAAACTAATAGTTACTAAGGATGGAGCCCAACATACCATTTTGACTCCCCAACAGGGGCAGGAGCTCATTAGGTCGTGGCAGCTGCCGCAGCAAGATGGGTCCCCATCGGCCTCCCCGAGGAAGCCCTCTATGGATCATAATGTGCCCGCCCACGCAGAAGGAGCCCAGATCTGAGGGCGAATGCCAAGGAATGGAACCCAGGAAGCCCATAGCTCTGAGACTGACTCACTGCTCTTCTAGGCCTGACTTACTTTCTTCCCCCTAGTGGAATCTTATCTGGACAAGATTACCTGCACACCCTAGAGGGGTTTAGGGGTTTCGGAGTAACTTAGGGCCTGAAACTATTTCTTCCAGCCTTATTTAATTTTTGGCACAAGGTCTGCATATGTTTAGCCATTTTAGGTTCATCTGGAGACACACTAGTGGGTCTCAATTACGCAGAGAAAATGGGTAGACATGCAGAAGTTAAATGGTAAATGGTACCACTGAATATTTCCTTGTTTCGTAAGTAATAATGGTTAGTTTGACAAAGTGGATTACAAGGATGCTGTTATTTAGGGCCTATAAAGGCTATATTAGGTCACTGTTTTTTTATATATGTTTATACTTTTGATGATGTTGTCTTACTACATTTCATCCTCTAGTTACAGGTTTGGGGGGGGGTCTGTTGCTGGCTCCGCCCCCTCTTTTATCTTTCATCTCATTCCATCCCATCTCATCCCCTCCCGTTTCGCCTTCACCATCTCACCTCATCTACTCTTGTACCATTATACCTCACTTCATTGTTCTCACTCCGCTACATGCCATAGCACTTTATCCCATTACTCCCTAACTCACCAAAACTAAGATTTACTTGCGGTTAGGGGAACCTTGAGCCCTCTGCATACCCCCGGCAGAGTTGGGAGCTCTCTGCCATCTCGGGGCGGCGGGGTGTTTGGCCTGGTTGGTCTCAGTTTTATATCTTCTCCCTTATACAGGCTTTCTTTACTAAAACTTTCATTTTATCTCTTCCCTTTTTTTTTTCTTTGTCTCTTCCATTTTTTTTTTTTTCTTTCTTCTCTTTTCTCCTGTACTGGTGCTCCCCTCATAGCTACGAGACATGAAACTATGCACTTTGAACACCAGAGGCCTTAACTCTCCGACTAAACGGAGCTTACTTACATTTCTGAAATGTCACCGCATTGATTTAGATCTCCTCCAGGAGACCCACTGGACGGAAGATACAGCCGCCAGATTTAAACCGCTACACTACCCAGTCAATATCTCATCCACATTTTATAAGAAGGCAAGGGGGGTGACGATACTGATAGGGGAGCAAGTGGCTTATGAACCTATATAAACAGATTGTGATGCGGCAGGGAAGTATGTAATCTGTGTGTGTCGCCTTGATTGTATTCTGTATACGCTGTTGACTATATATGTACCCAACACTAATCAAGCTAGTTTCCTTAGGAAGCTCCTCCGGAAAGTAGATAAAGTGAAGCAGGGCCACATCCTCTTTGCTGGGGACTTCAATATGATTTGGGACCCCGAGAAAGATAGGAGGGGGAACAATAAACTGATCGGAGATAGGAATAGAGATTTCACCTCTCAAAAATTTAGGGAACTGTCTGCTCAGAACGATCTCCACGATATCTGGAGTGCTTTGCACCCTGACTCCTGCGATCACACCTTTTACTCAGCTCCTCACTCATCTTTCTCCAGGCTGAACTACCTCTTCTGCGATCCTTGGGCTCTGCAGAAGGTGCAAAGTTCCATCATAATGCCATGCACATGGTCTGACCATGATGCGGTGGTGGTTACCTTAGACCCGAAAGGTGCCTATGAGGGGCCCAAGAGATGGCGTATGCCTGACCACTTATTTCAAGACATTGCCATGCCTGAATGGTCCAGAGAAACCATAGACTTTCTGAGGATCAATAACACCGGGGAAACTTCGGTGCCCATAGTTTGGCTGGCACTGAAAGCTTATATGAGAGGACTACTCATAAAAAAGGAATTGTAAAATAAAAAACAGAGAAAAGAGTCCCTGGCACAACTATATTGCAAGCTGGGGGTGCTTAGGAGGAGGGCTGAGACCAGCGCCTCCTCCACAGAAGTCACTAAGTGGCAAGAAGTAAAGGCACAAATCCAAAACATAGAGTTGGAGCAAACACAAAAATATCTTAAGTATTTGAAGCTGAAATTTTACCATAGTGGCAACAATGCCGATTGCTTGCTAGCGAATAAACTTCGCCAAAAAACATTATCAAATAGAATATCTTATATACAAACAGGGGAGGTGCTATTCACCTAGGGCCATAGGTGAAGCCTTTGTTGAGTACTACAGTAGGCTCTACCAGATATCCTCTTCGGAGCGGAGGCAAACTCTCCCAAGAGAGGATATAGCGAGCTTTTTGCATAATCTCAATTTACCTAAGGTCCCTAATGAAGCTAAAGAGTCTTTATCAGCCCCTATCCCTATCACCAAAGTGATCCAGGCCATAAAGGGGTTAAAATTACATAAGGCCCCAGGACCGGATGGCTTTTCCTCTATATTCTACAAGAAACTTTCGGTTGAAATTGGTCCCATCCTAGTATCTGTATTTAACTCAGCTCTCCAGACTGGGTATTTCCCTAGAGAATACTTAGAGGCGGAAATTATGACCGTTCCTAAACCAGGTAAAGACCCGAGCAGATGCGAAAGCTATCGGCCTATATCCCTGATAAATGTGGATATAAAACTTTATTCGAAAATTCTGGCTGATAGGCTGAGCAGAATACTCCCCTCTCTGGTACATCTGGACCAGGTGGGGTTTGTCCGGGGCTGCCAGGGCTCAGACAATACGCGCCGCCTGCTGGACATCCTTACTGAATCCAAATCTCTGGGGCTCCCACTCGTTGCCTTGTCATTGGATGCAGAAAAAGCTTTTGACAGGGTGCGGTGGGAGTACATGGAGGAGGTTCTGAGGGCCTTTGGGTTTTCGGCTCATCTAGTTAGTGCCATCATGGCACTGTACTCGGGCCCTTCAGCCAGAATTAGAGGAAAAGGGTTCTGCTCTGATTCTTTCGAGATTAGAAATGGGACCAGACAAGGGTGCCCACTGTCCCCATTGCTCTTTGTACTGTCAATTGAGCCTCTGGCAACCATGGTGAGACAAGCTAATGAAGTGCAGGGACTGTTGATTCACGACACTATGCAGAAGCTCGCTCTATTTGCTGATGATCTCACTCTGTTCATCACAGAACCTGAGACCTCATTACCGGCGGTTTTTGAATGTCTACGGAAGTTCGGTGAGATGTCATACTTTAGGCTCAACTATACAAAGACAGAGGCCTTGGCGTTAAACCTCCTCGCGGCACAGTTCTCCTGGTTCAAAGAGACTTACCCATTTGCTTGGTCTACAACCGAACTAAAACATTTAGGGATTATCCTTTCCCCAGACCTGAAAACAGTAATTCGGGCAAATTATGATCCTCTGCTAAAAGAATTTGAAACTCTTACTGCGAAGTGGGCTAAGTACGAGATATCATGGATTGGGAGAATACAGTCTGTAAAGATGTCGCTTTTACCCAAGGTCACGTACCTCTTTCGATGTATTCCGTTAATAGCCCCGAATTATACCCTCAGCCGCTTCCAATCAGTGATAAACAGGTTTATCTGGCAGGGCAAGCCCTCGTGGATAGCTATGCAGCAGCTACAATGGCGTATTCTCCATGGAGGGTTGGCGGCTCCCAATATCTGTAAGTACTATAAGGCGGCCATGCTTTCTCATGTGAAAGCATGGGGGCCCGCATGAAGAGACCAGATGGGGACAACTTGAGCAGGCTGTGCTCCCTTCGGGTTTATTACTTGAAGACCTTATATGGGTCTCCCAACATACAGATGTACTCGTGAGAGTTGACAACCCTATTATTAAAGCAGGCATTAAAATTTGGAGGGAACTTCGTGACTTGGCTCGAGTCGCTCCTCATCCATCTCCCGTGCATTCAGTTAGAGCACTATTATCCTGTCTGCCAGAGTCACACTCGCAGATGTGGACTGTTTGGGGTATTAAGTACGTCCGGGATCTTTATACACCGCGGGGCTTGGCGATCCAAGCTCCGGATTTGTCAAACATAGATATTCCCAAAAGGTTCCACTTTGAATATTTCAGGCTCATATCTTTGATGGTATCCTGGAAGTTCCAAAAGGGCAAACCTAGAGAAATGACCCAATGGGAAAAGAGGTGGCTCATGGGCAAGCCTCTCCGAAAGGCCATGACAATACATTATCAACTCCTATTAGACTCAGAAGGATTTGCAAAAACATTCCGCATCGTGGAATGGGAGAGAGATATGAGGAGGGAGCATACGGAATTGGAGTGGCAGCAGGCAGTTCAGCACACTAGAGCAGCAATACATTGTGTCACACTGTATGAGCTTTACATAAAACTAGTCCTGTGCTGGCATAGAGTACCGGACAGCTTACATAAGATGTTCCCACAGACTTCAGACAGATGCTGGAGGGGGTGTGGCCAAAGGGGTTCTCATTTCCATATCTGGTGGAGCTGTAAAAGAATACAGGGGATTTGGGAACAGGTGGCGACACTGTTAGATCAATTGGGCTTACTACGCAGACTGAAACCAGACACTGCCCTATTTCATTTAGGACTGGGGAAACTGGCCCAACCTGAGAGGATGCTATGAGTTGTTATCCTTCTGGCCGCGAAATTAGCAATTGCAAGATGCTGGTTGGGGAAATCACAGGTCTCACTCAATATGATACATGACATCATTGAATATATCCGTTCTATGGAAGAATTCTCTTTGAGATCTGTGGGCAAAGTAGGCTTACATGGACAAGTTTGGGCACTTTGGGAAACTGGGGGAAAATAGAAAGTTACTTGGGGTGTAACAGCCCTTTGCAAAGAGGTGCCAGGGGTAGCATAGGAGGGGTCAGTTGCACACGCAAGAAGGAACGGGTCCTTGGTTCCTCCTCTTGACACCCCCCCTTCCCCTCTCTTTATCACTTTTCTTTATCCTTTTTCTTTGTTTGTTTTTTTCTACCTCTACTCTCCTTTTTACCCTCAGACGCCCTGTCGCCCCGATGAGCTTATTTCTTTTTACCATCAAACAAATGTATAAATTTGCCTGGGTTCGGACAGCTCATAAAGCTACACCATCACACCTCGTATCAGCTAAAGCTCAAGGAGCTGACACATTCCAGGCGATACTCAAGTAGACTCTTAGTTAATTCCTTTTGGTATGTGTCATTTCATCTAAAGATATGGTTCTTGAACTGATCATTGTCAGGGATAAGCCTACATATATTAAGCACCAATTATTGATTATAGGCTTATGGTAGAGAGTTCTGATGCAACTTATGTTTACTGTCTGTTGAAAATGAAGTTATGTAAAATGAGGTACTATTCATGGCTATGCAATATCCTCCCTGGATTGAACTCAAGGGGACTACATAATTCTAAGGGCATGCCTGTTATACGGGTCTTTTATAATCTGATGTATGTCATACGGGCATGTTGCCATGATATTTTCATATAAATGTACTTTCTTGTATGTTATATTACCTCAATAAAAAAAATATTTAAAAAATAAATAAAAATAAACATCAGGAGGGATAAATTGAATCCTTGTGCTACATATTCTATGCATATATCATCAAAAAATAAAAAAGTATCCATCATGGCAAAAGTCAAATTACAAAAACGGAAGTTGCTGCCTCCTGCCCCCAGGTTATTTACATATATACACAAAAGTAATAATTTTAAGTACCAATCAAAATCACAGTAGGGTAAATCATACTCCATACAATACTGAGCACATTACTTAATAATTCTATATCACACTTATTCTAACTGATTTGAGTAAGATGACCAAGAGATATGATCTAAGATAAAACTTAAGCACATATTCAAATCACATAATCAAAAACAAAAACAAACAGCAACTAAATTATCTTTCATCCAAAAAACATGAGAGCCAGACTTGCTTATTGAGACCCCAGGGTGCCATCATTTGCAACTTATAAATCCACTCAATCTCTCTTCTGAGTAGTAATCTATTAACATCCCCAACTCTGGGGGGTCTGTTGACTTGATTTATAGGCATACAATGAAGGTCAGCGACCGTATGTTTCTATTGCAAAAAAATGCAATGCCACTGGCTGGTCACTCTTCTTTCTTCAGGGCTTGTCTTATGCTTGACCGGTGATTGGCCATTCTGTCCTTCAGGGGGCACTCCGTTTTGCCTACATAGGTAAGGCCACACGGGCATTTAATAATGTAGACCACTGTCTGCGAAGAACAGGTTAATCTATGTTTCAAATAGATCCTTTTGCCCGTCCTAGGGTGACTGAACAAATTGCCAACAATAAGTCTGTTGCAGGTTATACATACATCTGATCTATGGCAGCCTGGGTTAATGTCCCAACTCCTGACGTCATAACTTCGAATAGGGTCAGTTCGAACCAGAAGGTCCTTCAAACGTTTTACTATCCTATATCAGAGGGCGGGTTTTGAAAACACCCTTCAGAGAGTCATCTGAAGATAGAGTGTCCCAATACGTGTATATTGATTGTTTCATCTGCTGATTGACTAAATTAAACCTAGGGGTAAAGACACATGAAGGTGGTTCAGAGCATGCAGCTCTCTTGGTCATCTTACTCCTTATTCTGGCACTCTCAACACTTTTTACTGAAAAGCCTCTATCAAGGAATTTGTTGGTCATTTCCTCCTCCCTAACCTTTATCTGTCCCTCATCAGAGACAATTCTATTGATCCTTAAAAATTGACTAATAGGTAAGCTATCCAATAGTAATTTGATGTGAAAACCGGAAGCCAAAAGCAGTGACTTTCTATCTATATCCTTCACATAATGGTAAGTCTGTAGCACCCTTCCCTGCTTTACTACCATTACATCCAAATATGGAATATGAGTGTAGCTCACATTTATAGTAAATCTGTTTTTCGAGGGAATCCTATTCAAATTGTTAATAAACTCAGTCAGTTTGCCCATGGTGTCAGTCCATACAAAAAACAGGTCATCTATATATCTACAATAACCTTTTATCTTGTCACCAAATTCAATATCTCCCAAGATGTGTCGCTGTTCATATTCAAACATAAACATGTTGGCCAGTGATGGGGCCACATTCGAACCCATTGCTGTCCCAACCCTTTGTCTATAGTATGACTTCTCAAATTTAAAATAGTTATTAGACAAAACAAAATCCAACAGTTCCTATAGAAAACTGCTACAAGGACCATTATACTGACCACTTTTTCTGATAACCCCCAGCACACTATTAATGCCCTTCTGTATGTCTATGTTAGAATACAGACTAGAAACGTCTAAGGTTACTAAAATCATATCAGGCCTTATTTCACCAATATCTTTTAATCTTTGCAAAAAAATGAGACGTGTCTTTTATCACAGCCACTAACTCCCATACACAGGACTGAAGGTAAAAATCCATAAACTATGCAATGGGCTGCATCACAGATCCCCTAGCCGACACAATAAGGCAGCCAGGTGGTGCCAACGGATCCTTATGGATTTTGGGTATGCAGTAGAGTATAGGTCTAATGGGAAATTTCTGAGTCAAAAATAAAGCAGTTTCCTCCTTAATATGCCCCATGCAACACCCATACTGATCAATTAAAAGCTTCTCTTTTGATGTCAATGGTGGGGTCACAGTCTAGCTTCTCATACACTGAAATATCTGTCAATTGTCTCAAAACCTCAGTTCGATAGGAGCTATAATTTTGTACCTCGATGCCCCCACCCTTGTTGCTTCCCCGATCATAATACTGTTATTTTTCTTTAAAGTGTCAAGTGCGTCCAGCTCAGGTTTAGTTAAATTAAAGAAACATTTCTTAGGGTGCATCATGACATGTTGTCTAACCCTAAGGAAAAAAGGTAGAAATGCTGGCATTAGTACTAGAGAAGTTCATTACGCTTTTCAACATTAAGTCAGATCTATCTCCTGTAGATCCAATAAACCTATAGTAGGAATAACCCTGAATTTTGCAGGAACTGGTGTGCTATCTTAAATAAATGTTCACTGGACTTATTTTTGATTGTTGATAAGGAGGTGGGCAGAGAGCTTGCAGTCATCAGGGAGTGGATTTTAAAATTAGAAGCCCATACCATCTCCATTCTTGTAGCAGCAGTGGGGAATAGATTAGATCAGGATCCTCTACTCAGAAGGAGGTTTTTCGGGAGTGTGGGTCAGACCCAGATGCAGGAGGACCAGGAGGGGAGGTTATAGGCACAAGATTAAGAAGTACCAGACAAGGGAACAAAAAGTAATAAGGCTGCAACTAATGATTATTTTCATAATCGATTATTTTTTCGATTAATCGGATAAAAAAAACAAAACACTGAACAACATACCATTTGTAAAAAAATATAATTTAATGAACAAACATACTCTGTTTGGTTTAACAGAGTATTTAAAAAAAGACAGCCTTACTGCAGAAATATAAAAAGTTTAACTATTTGTCTTACCAAGAAGTCAGTGTGTGGTCAGGTCTATGTGACTGTGCATTAACATTTCTTTATGCAATTTAATTAAGTAGAATAAATAATATAAATATAATATTAAAAAAAATTTTTTTTAAAGGGACACTACAGTCAAAATAAAAAAGTAAACTTAACTTTATGATAGTCTAGAGAGCATGCTGAGAGTGCCATAAAACATGTAGAGATTTGTTTCTTTGTGCATATCCTAAAAGGGCGCCGCTAATAAGTACACAAAAATACTAGAAGTTTGCATATAAATTAAAATAATGTTAAAAAGTAGTTGGGAAGTTAAAATAATTTTCAAAAATAAGCAAAAAAAAATACTTAAAATAGGCTAGCCATGCTGTCTGGACAGTGTGCTCCACCCCTCTTATCAGTGACTCACTGTTGACAAAGGCATTGTTTTCAACTGTCAGTTTAGGCATGTGCTGGAGCAGATAATCCCTTCATTCACTGTGTACCAAAACAATAGCAATACTGAACTGATAAATTAAATAGTAGATAATACAGCCATAAAAGGAATTGTGTGGGGTGGGGAGGAGTTAGAGGCTAGAGCTGTATTCAGATTTTTTTTCATTCACTATGTGTTCTTCACCCCCATGTCTAACCCCCTAAATGCATGTCATATATATAGCCACTAACTTAGTTACAACAAGAGCAACTTGCAAAAGAAGAAATTAAGGCCTAGATTTAGAGTTGGGCGGTAGCCGTGAAAACCAGCGTTAGAGGCTCCTAACGCTGGTTTTGGGCTACTGCCGGTATTTAGAGTCAGTCAGGAAAGGGTCTAACGCTCACTTTCCAGCCGCGACTTTTCCATACCGCAGATCCCCTTACGTCAATTGCGTATCCTATCTTTTCAATGGGATCTTTCTAACGCCGGTATTTAGAGTCGTGGCTGAAGTGAGCGTTAGAACTCTAACGACAAGACTCCAGCCGCAGAAAAAAGTCAGTAGTTAAGAGCTTTCTGGGCTAACGCCGGTTTATAAAGCTCTTAACTACTGTGCTCTAAAGTACACTAACACACATAAATTACCTATGTACCCCTAAACCGAGGTCCCCCCACATCGCTGCCACTAAATTTAAATTTTTAACCCCTAATCTTCCGCTCCGTACACTGCCGCCAACTACGTTATCCCTATGTACCCCTAATCTGCTGCCCCTAACACCGCCGACCCCTATATTATATTTATTAACCCCTAATCTGCACCCCTAATCTGCCGCCCCCGCTATCGCTGACCCCTGCATATTATTATTAACCCCTAATCTGCCGCTCCGTACACCACCGCCACCTACATTATAGCTATGTACCCCTAATCTGCTGCCCCTAACACCGCCGACCCCTATATTATATTTATTAACCCCTAATCTGCACCCCTCAACGACGCCTCCACCTGCCTACACTTATTAACCCCTAATCTGCCGAGCGGACCACACCGCTACTATAATAAAGTTATTAACCCCTAATCCGCCTCACTCCCGCCTCAAAAACCCTATAATAAATAGTATTAACCCCTAATCTGCCCTCCCTAACATCACCGACACCTAACTTCAATTATTAACCCCTAATCTGCCGACCGAATCTCGCCGCTACTGTAATAAATGGATTAACCCCTAAAGCTAAGTCTAACCCTAACACTAACACCCGCCTAAGTTAAATATAATTTAAATCTAACGAAATAAATTAACTCTTATTAAATAAATTATTCCTATTTAAAGCTAAATACTTACCTGTAAAATAAACCCTAATATAGCTACAATATAAAACAGAATTTATGCTTACCTGATAAATTACTTTCTCCAACTGTGTGTCCGGTCCACGGCGTCATCCATAACTTGTGGGAATATTCTCTTCCCCAACAGGAAATGGCAAAGAGCACAGCAAAAGCTGTCCATATAGCCCCTCCCAGGCTCCGCCCCCCCAGTCATTCGACCGACGGTTAGGAGAAAAAAAGGAGAAACTATAGGGTGCCGTGGTGACTGTAGTGTATAGAGAAATACATTTTTCAAACCTGATTAAAAAACCAGGGCGGGCCGTGGACCGGACACACCGTTGGAGAAAGTAATTTATCAGGTAAGCATAAATTCTGTTTTCTCCAACATTGGTGTGTCCGGTCCACGGCGTCATCCATAACTTGTGGGAACCAATACCAAAGCTTTAGGACACGGATGAAGGGAGGGAGCAAATCAGGTTACCTAAACAGAAGGCACGACGGCTTGCAAAACCTTTCTCCCAAAAATAGCCTGCGAAGAAGCATAAGTATCAAATTTGTAGAATTTGGCAAAAGTGTGCAGAGAAGACCAAGTCGCTGCCTTACATATCTGATCAACAGAAGCCTCGTTCTTGAAGGCCCATGTGGAAGCCACAGCCCTAGTAGAGTGAGCTGTGATTCGTTCAGGAGGCTGCCGTCCGGCAGTCTCATAAGCCAATCGGATGATGCTTTTCAGCCAGAAAGAAAGAGAGGTAGCAGTAGCTTTTTGTCCTCTCCTCTTACCAGAATAAACGACAAACAAAGAAGAAGTTTGTCTGAAATCCTGTGTTGCTTCTAAATAGAACTTTAAAGCACGGACTACATCTAAATTGTGTAACAAACGTTCCTTCTTTGAAACTGGATTCGGACACAAAGAAGGAACAACAATTTCCTGGTTAATATTCTTGTTGGAAACAACTTTTGGAAGAAAACCAGGCTTGGTACGCAAAACAACCTTATCTGAATGTAACACCAGATAGGGTGGATTACACTGCAAAGCAGATAATTCAGAAACTCTTCTAGCAGAAGAAATAGCAACCAAAAACAGAACTTTCCAAGATAGTAACTTGATATCTATGGAATGTAAGGGTTCAAACGGAACCCCTTGAGAAAATTTACTTATTCCAAAGATCAAAAATACAAGTGAGTCGAGGGGCGGAGCTGGCCGTAGCTAAGATGGCTGCTTAACTCCATAGCTCCGGTAGCCAGCTCCGACAATATGGCCCTATAAAGTCACAATTTTGCCACCATACACACTTATCTACAAGGAGCCGATAAATATTCACTTAGAGAGGCTGAAGATCAACTTTTTAAAGTGCGGTCTGCTATCCCAACTGAGAGACTGACAGCTCACTCAGTTTTCAAGCCACACGCTGCAGTTCTAGAAGCGCCGCTACGCAACAAACGGCAGAAGGTCACAACTATGTAAGGAGAAAGGTGCCTACTCTTACCGGACTCGGATGACCACAGGTAACTGTGAGAGGCAGAAGGGAACCCCCCATTATCTTCTCCCGCGAGTGCTATTCTGTCCGCGAGCCGTCGGTCCCTGAGGCCCCTCCGCAATAGGCCGCCATCTTGACAGCATCACACGTAGCCAGAAGCTGCGTGTGCAAGGGGGAATAAACAGTCCTTGGCCTGATCGGGTTACTTAGCAAAGTTAGCGCAGGAGGGAAGAAATATAAATATATAAAGTACAAAATAAAGAGGACTATAACAGCGGATTCTTGTTTGGTTTGCAGCCAGATACAGGAGAACACACCGGACATACCGGTTATTAAGCAGCTACAAATCATAGCTCCTTTACTGTACTGAACCACATAACTATTAAGGAGAGCTTTGTGGCACACACTAATACTGGACTGAGTTTTTATTTGAAACCCACATCTAGAGGTAACCCAGCTTTGAACAGGGACCATATATTTAATACACATCCCTTTTTGTTTCTGATAGGGGTTAATCCGGGACTGTTATTTTTGCCCCACCTTCGCAGAGGGGGTCGCCAGGGGTGCCCACTGTATGCTCGCTGTGCCCCCTACTAAGTCTCAACTATGAATACCAAACGTTCAGCAAAGCCCAGCAAGCCACAGAAAATGAACAGTCAGAGGGACAGTGTGGTGGATCAGTTTTTTTCCCCTACGGGAACTAAGGCAATTATGAACTCTGAGATGGCCAGATCACCTTTACAAAGGGTGAAGACACCACAAAAAATGGTGGAGACCTCTGAGGAAAGCACCTCTGTGCCAAACACTATTCTCTCCACACTGGCGTCTAAGCAGGACATTGCAGACATAATCCGCTCATGTATACGCGAAGAAATAGCGGAATTGAAACAGGACCTGCACTCTATGGGCAATAGAGTGGAAGCATTAGAGGAATTTACAGACCACTTGCAAGGAGAAATTAACACGACTCAGAATGTAACAAAACATCATACCGAGCTGCTATCTGATCTACATGACAAGATAGAAGACCTGGAAAATCGCAGCCGCAGGAAAAATCTTAGAATAAGAGGTATTCCTGAGTCGGTGCTCCCGAAAGATTTCCCGACTTATTTTCCAGCTCTCTTTGCTCACCTGAAGAACACCTCACCGACTACAGACATCCCTTGGGTCAGAGCCCACAGAGCCCTGAGGCCCAAACCTCCCGACACAGCACCTCCAAGGGATGTCATTATGAAGTTCAAAGACTTCGGAGAAAAGGAGGAGCTCCTGAACCTCTCCCGTAAGAACCAGCCGGTTAAGTTTAGAGGTGTCGTTCTACAATTCTTCCAAGATTTATCACAAAGGACTTTACAAAGAAGAAGGGAACTGGCTCCACTGACCACACTTTTACGACAAAAGAGGATCCTATACAGATGGGGCTTTCCTTTTCACCTATATGTCCTGCATGGAAACAGGAAGTTAAACTGTAAATCTCTGAAAGATGTTGGGGATTTCTGCTCGGCCCTAGAGATCGAGACCCCCATTGAAACACCTACGGAGGACTCTCAGGAACCCCCAAAGAAAAGACCAGCTGGGACAGATCGAGGAGGCTGGCAAAAGGTTTCCCATAAGCAAAGAGCTCATCCAACAACCAGGTCTCCAAGTTCCTCTCCTTGATGCCCCCCCCAGAGCCCTAGTCTGGGAGGATGAGATGAAAGCTGGGTCTTGTGACCCCTAACCAGAGACCTGGTAAAGTCTGCCTGAACAATAGCACAGTTGGTGTTATCCTTGTTTGATTTTCGAAGTTCTGCCCTGTTGGATGCCGATAAGTATCCTTTTGTTTTCTTTTTTTTCTTCTGCCTTCACTGTTATAATTACTAAAAAGCTCTTGTTATTAAGTAAAACAGTTTGGCTCGTTTACCATGCATAATGTCACAGATTAAGCCTGTTTATCTTTATTACTGTTATGTAAATGTGAAACATGGGCACTTGTTAGACCTTATTATATACCTTTATGTGGAGCTGGCTACTGCCTCCTCGTAAGTAATAAACGTTTTATGGCGTTATTTTCACTAAGATATTTTTTGTTTAGATGTAAATGTCACTGCTCACTTTTAGGTTATTACCTGTTTTTGGTGTTTATGTTACGTATGAGAAATGCAGACTTTGGGTTACAGCTGAAATGGAGTATGCACACACTGCTTGTCATCAAGACTTCATTGAATAGACACTTATACAAATTGACAGACATTCCCGTACTGACAAACCATGACTTCTAACAGCAAGAACATTACTTTGATAAGCCAGAACGTGAGAGGTTTTAATTCAGCACAGAAGCGTTCTATGGCTATGTTAGACCTCCGTCGCAAAGGAGGTGATATTTTATTCCTACAGGAAACGCACTTCCTAAAACTTAAGGAACCAAAATATTTTGGGGGACACTATACACAACATTTCCACAACTCCTTTGATCACAAAAGAAATGGTGTGAGCATCCTTATGAGCAGGCACATTTCCTTTACCCCGATTCAAACATATACGGACACGGAGGGGAGGTTTCTGTGTGTGACTGGTTTGTTGTTTGGCTCACCAGTTACTCTAGTAAATTTATATGCCCCGAACAAAAATCAACTCCCCTTTTTCAAAAAACATTTTGCACGGATTTTAGATCACACTATAGGAACACTCTACATTGGAGGCGACTTTAATATACCCATACACCCGGATATGGACACCACAAATCCAAAGCCTTCCAAATCTAAAAATACACTTAAACAATTATGGAAACTCATGTACGAACAGACAATTTTTGACACATGGAGATTTAAACATCCAACTAGAAGGGACTACACCTTCTTCTCCTCTCCACATCGTTCATACAGTAGAATCGATTACCTCCTTACAAACCAAAAAGGCTTATCTTATGTCCTCACCTCTAAACTTTCACACACAGTCTGGTCTGACCACTCTGCTGTGCTGACACAATTGATATGGCCCTCTGCACCACAGCCCTCCTTTATGTGGAAATTAGATGATAATTTGTTAAACTACCCTGATTTTAAAAACAAAATAGAGAAGAGGCTTCCGGAATATTTTCAACTAAACTCACTACCAGAGACAGACCCCCTTGTGGTCTGGGAAGCCCACAAATGCTATATCAGAGGAGAGTTCATTAAATATAAAGCGTACATCAGGCAAAAAGCACGGTTGCTAGCTAGATTGGAACACCAACATAAATTGAACCCAACAGACACACGCACCCTCGAAGAACTTGACAAAGCTAGGCAAACAGTACAAGAACAGCTAATGCAGGAGGCTAATACACTAGCTCTAAAAACTAAACAAAAATTTTACTTCGAGAGTAACAGAGCAGGAAAGTTCCTTGCACGCTCCTTAAAACTTAAAAAACTAAAAACCTTTGTCACTGAAATTAAATCACCATCAGAAAAGACGGTCAATACGACCCCGGAGATACTCTCCAAATTCTTAGCTTATTATTCAAAACTTTATAACCTACCGAGACTAAATGCCTCAAGCAATGACGACAATACCACTAAAGCATACCTCTTAGACACCCCCTTACCTCAGTTAACAGAAGCGCAGGCAGCTGATCTCGAGTCTCCCTTTTCGGCAGCAGAAATTGCCGTAGCCCTTAAACAGTTACCATCAGGTAAGAGCCCAGGCCCTGACGGGTTCACGGCTTCCTATTATAAGAAATTTGCACCAATCTTGATTCCCCACCTATGCACGGTCTTTAACACTGCCGACCAGACGCACCCTTTTCTTTCCTCAATGTTAGAAGCCCACATTACAGTGATCCCCAAACCGGGCAAACCTACTAACTCCCCCGCTAATTTTCGCCCTATTTCACTCCTAAACGTTGACATCAAACTGTACGCAAAACTCATCGCCTTAAGACTCAACAAATTGCTACCCCAACTAATCCACCTAAACCAAGTGGGCTTTGTCCCTCGCCGAGAGGCGAGAGACAACACTATTAAGATCCTCAATCTCCTTGATTATGCAAAAACTCATTCCATTCCCTCTATCTTTCTAGCCATTGATGCCGAAAAGGCGTTTGATAGATTAGATTGGCAATTTTTAAAACTCACATTAGCACGTTTTGGAATGGGAGAGAAACTTATAGGGAAAATTTTTGCCTTATATCATACTCCTAAAGCCCGGATTAAGCTAAATGATTCTTTATCAGACCCCTTTCCCATCCTTAACGGTACAAGACAGGGCTGTCCTCTTTCCCCCCTGCTGTTCGTTTTGGCTATGGAGGTCCTAGCTGCTAATGTTAGAAAAAATTCAGGAATAAAAGGGATTCAAATAGGTGATACTCAGTACAAAACAACAATGTACGCAGATGACGTCCTTTTTACTCTAACCTCACCCCTGGAATCACTCTCTTCCCTAATTCCTGTCATAGAGAGATATAGTTCCCTATCTAATTTCAAAATTAACATGTTGAAGTCGGAATTTCTAAGTGTAGGGCTTTCAGACCACAGGGCCAACCAGATTTCAGAGCAATACTTATTCCGACAGGAGCACACCTCCATCAAATACTTAGGAATTCAACTCTCGAATGCACAGGATTCCCTGATCCAATTGAATCATCAGGCTTTGTTTGAGTCTGTCAAGGCAGAACTGAAGGGCTGGCAGAATAAATGCTTATCTTGGCTCGGTAGAGCACATGCTTTCAAGATGAGCATTCTTCCGCGCTTCCTCTATTTGTTCCAGACAGTCCCTATCTATCTCCCTCAGCACTACATCAGCTCAGCGCAAAAATTAGTCAATGCCTTCCTGTGGGCGCACCAACGTCCTAGAATTGCAAAAGCCACACTTTATAGGCCCCGCAATAGAGGAGGACTTGGAGTTCCTAACCTTCTGTTCTATCAGCAAGCAGCCTTTCTCACTAGAATTATAGATTGGTGCAAAAACGTGCAAGACAAAGAATGGGTGAAGCTCGAACATGACTTAACTGGCTCAAAAAGTTTAGGCACACAATGCTGGCTACACCAACGAGACAGAGCCCCGTGGATAGCCCCCACCTCCCTGATAATAGACACTTTTCTGACATGGGATCGCCTTACTAAATCCATAAAGGGGGTGTCTACGGTACCTTCCCCATTAACCCCCCTTTGCCATAATAAAGCCCTTCCCCCTTGCCTACAGGTATGGGCGGATGGGACATATAGTATAGCAGCAGGGCTACCCTGCTTCTCCTTGCTAGAGGAGGGTAGTATCTTACCCATGTCCACGTTGGCAGAGAGAAATATCCCATACTTTAACAATTGGTTTGAATACCTCCAACTGTCCCATTTTATCTCACACCATAAAGATAGGGCTAATATAGTTAGGAGTTTAAACCCTTTTGAAACACTTTGCTGGTCCACACAGCC
Source organism: Bombina bombina (assembly GCF_027579735.1). Taxonomy (NCBI): domain Eukaryota; kingdom Metazoa; phylum Chordata; class Amphibia; order Anura; family Bombinatoridae; genus Bombina; species Bombina bombina. The sequence goes on along the minus strand of NC_069503.1, from coordinate 927,197,366 downwards.
AACGAGGGGAACCCTTTCCTTGACTTATAAGATTTTATCATCTATACACTCTAGAAATCTTCCATCATACACCCGAACCTGGGAAACGGAACTGGGCTTTAGTGTCTCCTCTGAGACATGGGACTCCATCTTTCAACATATGGGGAAAGCACCATCCTCAATGAACATCACCGAGACAAACATGAAACTATTATGCAGGTGGTACTTATACCCCAGTAGGTTGGCCAAAATTCATGGACTCTCTGACCCTCTGTGCTGGAGAGGCTGTGGACATGTAGGCACTTTATACCACATATGGTGGGACTGTCCAATTCTCCAACCCTTTTGGAAAAGCATTCACACTGAGATCCAAAAAGCCCTTGTACACGAGATTCCTTTAGACCCTCTGATTCTGCTTTTCAACAAACCCCCACGAATCAAATGTAAATATAAATCCAAATTATTATATATCATGCTTAGCAGCGCAAAACAATTAGTACCTAGACTATGGAAACAGAGAGCCGTCCCGACCACAAAAAGCTGGATGCAAAATGTTTCACTCCTACTATCCCTTGAGAAGTACCACTACATCCAAACTAACAGACTTGACTTCTACTGTGCAATGTCCCTCTATTGGGAGACCTATATTCATGGGGTTGTTGGGACCACTTGATGAATAACTAGCATCTCCATATCCCCTCTCTGATCCTGGGCCCTGACGGATACCCGGACTTATAGGCTTTAAGTTTCTTGACGACTGTATACTCCATAACCCATGATATCCAAAGTACCCTGCACTGCAACTCTCATCTCATAATGTATTATTATAAACACACAAGTTACGTAACAGGTTACATTTTGTTTTGCTTTTTCATTCTCTTTTTTCTTTTTCTTTCGTTTTTTATTATCTGATTTTTGTTTATTTGAAAAAGAAAAACCACAAGCTTTGGACTTCACAGCTGGCTTGTTCCTTGTACTCTTTTACTCTTGGACATTCCGTCTCTTTGATACACCCGAAAGTAGGTGAAAGATGTATTAAGCTAAATTTATTAATGTCCAGAGGTATTGTGTTGTATTACTGATGACCAAATATCAAGCACGGCTTGACTGTATGTTACTTTAATTTTTTTTGTCAATAAAGCTTGTTTAAAAAAAAAAAAAAAAAAAAAAAAAAAAAATACAAGTGAGTCTAATCCAAGACTAATCACCACATATAACCCACAAATGTCAGAAGTAACCAAAATAATGAATCAACACTGGAAAATATTGCAAAATGATCCCTCTCTGAAAGATAGTATTGGTGACAGAATCTCTATTGGGTACAAAAGACCCACAAATCTTAGGGATAGACTTGTCTCTAGTCATTATGTGAGAGCTTTTAAGAAAAAGGATTCTGACCCAGGGATGTATCCCTGTGGGACTTGCTCCGCATGCCCATATGTAATAAAGTCTAAAACTATCCAAGATAAAGATGGCCATGTATATAACCTAACCTCCCACTTTTCCTGTAGAGCTATTGCGGTTGTATATGCTCTCTTTTGCCAATGCAAAATGATCTATGTTGGCATGACAACCCGTGAGATCAGGGTACGTATCCTTGAACACGCCAACAATATAAAAAATGCCAATAAGGATGAAGCACGTGGCAAAAAGTTAACATCAGTCGCAAAACACTTTCAAATACATCACAAGTGTTCCACTACCAACCTGAAATATATGGTCATTCAAAAAGCCTCATTAGGAATACGAGGAGGCAATCTGGAGAAAACATTACTCAAACTTGAGTGCAAATGGATCTACCGTCTAAATTCTGTAAAACCAAATGGCATGAATGATTTCAATAATTATTTTGTATATTTGTAAGTGAGATACTGTATCACTTATATTAATATTTTTCTTCTCCCATCACTCATCATAATTCATGGTTCACTCCACGACTCATCCTCACTGATTAATAATTCATTTCACCAACTCAATTCTGAGGCTATTATATCCTTCACTTGATTATTCAAATCACCATACTATATACACGTAAAACAATATATTTCTTATTAAAAAAACCCTCTCAGGTAATCTATATACACTTATATATGTATGTTTCACATTTTGCGTTTTTTTCTGATCACTCTCAAATATGTATCATGTTAGAGCACTCAATAGTACACTTCACACACCTATGTCTTCACATTTATCACAACATCTCTATTCACCACTTATATATAAAAGATACAAGTGATCTTGATAGCAATCATTCAACAAAGCTGCCATTCGAAGTACTTAGAATATCTATGTTTGAACATAATCCAGCATACTATCCGTTACAAGTACACTAAGAATATACCTAAGAATTGAAAGTAGCATGAACAAAAGGCTATCTCCTATACATAAAAAAATAAAAAAATGTACCCTATTATATTTATGCATAAAATAAAAACAATATTGACATCACCAAAAATCATCTCTGATATCTGTGCACTCTCCAACAAACAGTGGCGCGTTGCACGCAATGTCATGTAGAATCTGACATAGGATGAATTAAGTTTATGGGCTGTTCACTCATAAAGACTTAAAAAGTGTTAGATACACTATATCCAATTATTATCTATGGCACAATAGGGAATAAATAAACGATACCTAGACACTCACAGAAATTGAATCCTAACATATGCAAGAATTAAATTGACACATACCTTATCATCTTTTAATTCTATCCCCTATCAAATAAGCGGATCAGTATAAGGATACACATTTTAAGTAAATGACTCCAAATAGAGTGAATATTATAGAATCTCACTATGACACATATGATAGAACACACACAGTATTGCCCAATCAGAAGGCTACACAACGCTGTCTGGCACGCCCCCTATGATCAAGATAAACACATGGGAAGTGTATCCGCCTAGCATGCTGACCGTATGGGCTGTTCAGAATGAAATCGAGCAGATCAATCATATTTTCTCATATTACCGATAAAAGCAAGCTGCTGACCAATGTCCGATATATGTCATGATGTATCTATATGTATCATCTTTTAGATCTGGGAATGAATAAGACTAACAAGAAACTCGGCAAAATAGCAGTTTCCCGGTACAACGCTTCTGCGAAAGGGACGTATCTAATAAAATCTATATGCCCACGATATACGGTCACACTTGACTTCCTATTGATGTGTCAGATATGAAATCAAGTACAACAGTGTAACATGTGTTTGATGTAATCATCCAATGAGATCAGTACTGCAGATGCAAATGTAAACAAATACGCCCATTCCAGACGTAACACTGACGTTAGGAACCACTACCCCTTACCTTACCCTATCACCATCAGATAGGAAGCCAGTACAACAGCGTAACATATGTTTGATGTGATCATCCAATGAGATCTGCACAGCAGATGCAAATGTAAACAAATACGCCCATTTCAGACGTAACACTGACGTTAGGAACTACTACCTCCTATCTTACCCTATCACCAGTCATTTTGGTGATTGACACTTATATGAACCAACGAAAATCGAGCTTTGGCAATCAGGCATATCCACTCAAATATTGGAGGAGAGTCTTAAAGACTCATAAATATAACATTTTGCAGCGGCTCCACACCCCTCTGAGGAAGCGTTTTTTGTGAAACGTACGTCAGGGGTCCTCTGGGATAAGCTCTGTCTTTCCCCTCTTTTTAACTTGCTCACCTTTGTTGGTCCGGTATAATGCAGCTTTAATAATTGGCAAAAATTTAAACTTAATTTAGCCCTCGGATTGTAAGGGCTTAGCCTATATTTATAATTCTGCTGCCAGATACCTTTGATACAGACTTCAGACTAATTTAAAATCTCAGCTCAACATAGGTGCAGTGTTTTTAATTTTTAGCTCTTGCTAAATGTATGTGTGGTTAAAATTTTGACTTTAATAAACTTTAGTGTATGAATGGAAAAACATTTTTTCTAACTATTAACAATCTAGCTCTTATTTTGCGAGGGCATTGGTGGAATTTCCCTCACAGATTTAAGTTACCTACTCTTACTTGTAAGTCTATTTACAATTACTTGTTAGTTGTACCTTGCCCTTAACTTTAAATCTGTGACAGGAGGTATCAGTGGTTAGGAGATTATAAAACTCAAATTGGGCCATTCGCCCTTAACTACTGAATCTCTTGTGTATAGTATACTCTGCCCCACCCCCACCTTCTCTCACTTTAAACGGAACCCCTTGAAGAACTGAAAGAACTAAATTTAGACTCCAGGGAGGAGTCAAGGGTCTGTAAACAGGCTTGATTCTGACCAAAGCCTGTACAAAAGCTTGTACATCTGGCACAGCTGCCAGTCGTTTGTGTAACAAGACAGATAAAGCAGAAATCTGTCCTTTTAGAGAACTCGCTGACAATCCCTTATCCAAACCTTGTTGGAGAAAGGAGAGGATCTTAGGAATTTTAATCTTACTCCAGGAGAATCCCTTGGATTCACACCAACAGATATATCTTTTCCATATTTTATGGTAAATCTTTCTAGTCACAGGTTTTCTGGCTTGGACCAGAGTATCTATCACTGAATCTGAAAACCCACGCTTGGATAAAATCAAACGTTCAATTTCCAAGCAGTCAGCTGCAGAGAAACTAGATTTGGATGTTCGAATGGACCTTGTACTAGAAGATCCTGTCTCAAAGGTAGCTTCCATGGTGGAGCCGATGACATATTCACCAGGTCTGCATACCAAGTCCTGCGCGGCCACGCAGGAGCTATCAGAATCACGAGGCCTTCTCCTGTTTGATCCTGGCTACAAGCCTGGGAAGGAGAGGGAACGGTGGAAACACATAAGCTAGGTTGAACGACCAAGGCGCCACTAATGCATCCACTAGAGTCGACTTGGGATCCCTGGATCTGGACCCGTAGCAAGGAACCTTGAAGTTCTGACGAGACGCCATCAGATCCATGTCTGGAATGCCCCATAATTGAGTCAACTGGACAAACACCTCCGGGTGGAGTTCCCACTCCCCTGGATGGAAAGTCTGACGACTCAGATAATCCGCCTCCCAGTTGTCTACTCCTGGGATGTGGATTGCAGATAGGTGGCAGGAGTGATCCTCCGCCCATTTGATGATTTTGGATACCTCTCTCATCGCCACGGAACTCCTTGTTCCCCCCTGATGGTTGATGTAAGCTACAGTCGTCATGTTGTCTGACTGGAATCTTATGAATCCGGCCTTCACTAGTTGAGGCCAAGCCCGGAGAGCATTGAATATCGCTCTCAGTTCCAGGATGTTGATCGGGAGAAGAGACTATTCCCGAGACCATAAACCCTGAGCTTTCAGGGAATCCCAGACCACGCCCCAGCCTAATAGACTGGCATCGGTTGTGAAAATGACCCACTCTGGTCTGCGAAAACTCATTCCCTGAGACAGGTGAGCCTGGGACAACCTCCAACGGAGTGAGTCTCTGGTCAACTGGTCTACTTGAATCTTTGGAGACAAGTTTGTATAGTCCCCATTCCACTGCTTAAGCATGCACAGTTGTAATGGTCTTAGATGAATTCGAGCAAAAGGAACTATGTCCATTGCTGCAACCATCAACCCTACTACTTCCATGCACTGAGCTATGGAAGGCTGCAGAATAGAGTGTAGAACTTCTGCCAGGAAGATCTTCATTTCTAAAGAATCTATTATTGTTCCCAAAAAGGGAACTCTTGTCGACGGAGACAGGGAACTCTTTTCTACGTTCACCTTCCACCCGTGAGATCTGAGAAAGGCTAGAACAATGTCTGTATGAGCCTTTGCTTTGGAAAGAGACGACGCTTGGATTAGAATGTCGTCCAGATAAGGTGCCACTGCAATACCCCTTGGTCTTAGAACCGCTAGAAGGGACCCGAGCACCTTTGTGAAAATTCTTGGAGCAGTGGCTAGTCCGAATGGGAGAGCCACAAACTGATAATGTTTGTCCAGAAAGGCGAACCTTAGGAACTGATGATGATCTTTGTGGATAGGAATATGTAGATACGCATCCTTTAAATCCACGGTAGTCATAAATTGACCCTCCTGGATTGTGGGTAAAATTGTTCGAATGGTTTCCATTTTGAACGATGGAACTCTGAGAAATTTGTTTAGAATTTTTAAATCCAGAATTGGTCTGAAAGTTCCCTCTTTTTTTGGGAACTACGAATAGATTTGAGTAAAACCCCTGACCTTGTTCCACAGTTGGAACTGGGTGTATCACTCCCATCTTTAACAGGTCTTCTACACAATGTAAGAATGCCTGTCTCTTTATTTGGTTTGAAGATAAGTGAGACTTGTGGAACCTTCCCCTTGGGGGTAGTTCCTTGAATTCTAGAAGATAACCCTGAGAGACTATTTCTAGTGCCCAGGGATCCTGAACATCTCTTGCCCAAGCCTGAGCAAAGAGAGAGAATCTGCCCCCTACTAGATCCGGTCCCGGATCGGGGGCTACCCCTTCATGCTGTTTTGGTAGCAGCAGCAGGCTTCTTGGCCTGTTTACCCTTGTTCCAACCTTGCATTGGTTTCCAAGCTGGTTTAGTCTGAGAAGCGTTACCCTCTTGTCTAGAGGCTGCAGAGTTGGAAGCCGGTCCGTTCCTGAAATTGCGAAAGGAACGAAAATTGGACTTATTCTTAGCCTTGAAAGGTCTATCTTGCGGGAGGGCATGGCCCTTTCCCCCAGTGATGTCTGAAATAATCTCTTTCAATTCTGGCCCAAAAAGGGTCTTACCCTTGAAAGGGATATTAACCCCTTAGTGACCAGAGCACTTTTCCATTTTCTGTCCGTTTGGGACCAAGGCTATTTTTACATTTTTGCGGTGTTTGTGTTTAGCTGTAATTTTCTTCTTACTCATTTACTGTACCCACACATATTATATACCGTTTTTCTCGCCATTAAATGGACTTTCTAAAGATACCATTATTTTCATCATATCTTATAATTTACTATAAAAAAAATGATAAAATATGAGGAAAAATGGAAAAAAACACACTTTTTCTAACTTTGACCCCCAAAATCTGTTACATATCTAAAACCACCAAAAAACACCCATGCTAAATAGTTTCTAAATTTTGTCCTGAGTTTAGAAATACCCAATGTTTACATGTTCTTTGCTTTTTTTGCAAGTTATAGGGCCATAAATACAAGTAGCACTTTGCTATTTCCAAACCATTTTTTTCCAAAATTAGCGCTAGTTACATTAGAACACTGATATCTTTCAGGAATCCCTGAATATCCCTTGACATGTATATATTTTTTTTTAGTAGACATCCCAAAGTATTGATCTAGGCCAATTTTGGTATATTTCATACCACCATTTCACCGCCAAATGCGATCAAATACAAAAAATTGTTCACTTTTTCACAAATTTTTTCACAAACTTTCGATTTCTCACTGAAATTATTTACAAACAACTTGTGCAATTATGGCATAAATGGTTGTAAATTCTTCTCTGGGATCCCCTTTGTTCAGAAATAGCACACATATATGGCTTTGGCGTTGCTTTTTGGTAATTAGAAGGCCGCTAAATGCCACTGCGCACCACAAGTGTATCATGCCCAGCAGTTAAGGGGTTAATTAGGGAGCTTTTAGGGAGCTTGTAGGGTTAATTTTAGCTTTAGTGTAGTGTAGTAGACAACCCCAAGTATTGATCTAGGCACATTTTGGTATATTTCATGCCACCATTTCACCGCCAAATGCGATCAAATTAAAAAAAACGTAACATTTTTCACAATTTTAGGTTTCTCACTGAAATCATTTACAAACAGCTTGTGCAATTATGGCACAAATGGTTGTAAATGCTTGTCTGGGATCCCCTTTGTTCAGAAATAGCAGACATATATGACTTTGGCGTTGCTTTCTGGTAATTAGAAGGCCACTAAATCCTGTTGCGCCTCACACGTGTATTATGGCTAGCAGTGAAAGGGTTAATTAGGGAGTTTGTAGTGAGCTTGCAGGGTTAATTTTAGCTTTAGTGTAGAGATCAGCCTCCCATCTGACACATCCCACCCCCTGATCCCTCCCAAACAGCTCCCTTCCCTCCCCCACCCCACAATTGTCCCCGCCATCTTAAGTACTGGCAGAAAGTCTGCCAGTACTAAAATAAAAGGGTTTTAAAAAAAAAATGAATTTTTTTTTAGCATATTTACATATGCTACTGTGTAGGATTCCCCCCCTTAGCCCCCAACCTCCCTGATCCCCCCCAAAACCGCTCTCTAACCCTCCCCTCTGCCTTATTGGGGGCCATCTTGGGTACTGGCAGCTGTCTGCCAGTACCCAGTTTACAATAAAAAGTGCTTTTTTTTTGTTTGTTTGTTTTTTTCTGTAGTGTAGCTTCCCCCCCCCCACCCCCCACAGACAAACCCCCACCACCTTGCTGATTGTTTTAATTTTCCATTTTTTTATATTTTTTATTTCCACATTTTCTGCAGTGTAGCGGTTCCCACCCGCTCCCTCCCCGTGCACGCGCCCGCCCCCACCCTCCCGTGCACGCGCGCGCGCCCATGCGCGCCCCCAGCCACCCCCGCCCACGATCCCGCCCCCCTTCACATCCACAGGGCCATCGATGGCCGCCACCCGCCTCCCGGTCCGGCTCCCACCCACCAACACAGGGAGCAACCGATCTCCGGTGCAGAGAGGGCCACAGAGTGGCTCTCTCTGCACCGGATGACTTAAAAAGGTTATTGCAGGATGCCTCCATATCGAGGCATCACTGCAATAACCGGAAAGCAGCTGGAAGCGAGCAGGATCGCTTCCAGCTGCTTTCCACACTGAGGACATGCAGGGTACGTTCTCAGGCATTAACTGCCTTTTTTCTGAGGACGTACCCTGCACGTCCTCAGTCGTTAAGGGGTTAAGCAATTTTGTCTTGGAAGATACATCCACCGACCAAGACTTTAGCCAGAGCGCTCTGCACGCCACAATTGCAAACCCTGAATTTTTTGCCGCTAACCTCGCTAACTGCAAAGCGGCGTCTAAAATAAAGGAATTAGCTAACTTAAGTGCGTGAATTCTGTCCATGACTTCCTCATACGGAGTCTCTCTACTGAGCGACTTTTCCAGTTCCTCGAACCAGAACCACGCCGCTGTAGTGACAGGAATAATGCACGAAATAGGTTGAAGGAGGTAACCTTGCTGAACAAAAATCTTTTTAAGCAAACCCTCCAATTTTTTATCCATAGGATCTTTGAAAGCACAATTATCCTCAATGGGAATGGTCGTGCGCTTGGCTAGTGTAGAAACCGCCCCCTCGACCTTAGGGACTGTTTGCCATAAGTCCTTCCTGGGGTCGACCATAGGGAACAATTTCTTAAATATAGGAGGAGGGACAAAAGGTATGCCTGGATTCTCCCACTCCTTATTGACTATGTCCGCCACCCGTTTAGGTATCGGAAAAGCATCAGGGTGCACCGGGAGCTCTAGGAACTTGTCCATCTTGCACAATTTTTCTGGGATGACCAGATTGTCACAATCATCCAGAGTAGATAGCACCTCCTTTAGTAATGCGCGGAGATGCTCTAATTTAAATTTAAATGTCACAACATCAGGTTCTGCCTGCTGAGAAATTCTTCCTGTATCAGAAATTTCTCCATCTGACAAACCCTCCCTCACTGCCACTTCAGACTGGTGTGATGGTATGACAGAAAAATTATCATCAGCGCCCTCCTGCTCTACAGTGTTTAAAACAGAGCAATCGCGCTTTCTCTGAAATGCTGGCATTTTGGATCAAATATTAGCTATGGAGTTATCCATTACTGCCGTCAATTGTTGCATAGTAACAAGCATTGGCGTGCTAGAAGTACTATGGGTCGCCTGCGCGGGCATAACTGGTATAGACACAGAAGGAGATGATGTAGAACTATCTCTACTTCCTTCATCTGAGGAATTATCCTGGGCAACCTTACTATTTGTGACAGTACTGTCCTTACTCTGTTTGGACGCTATGGCACAATTATCACATATATTTGAAGGGAGAACCACATTGGCTTCCATACATACAGAACATGATCTATCTGAAGGTACAGACATGTTAAACAGGCTTAAACTGGTTAATAAAGCACAAAAACCGTTTTAAAACAAAACCGTTACTGTCTCTTTAAATGTTAAACAGGGCACACTTTATTACTGAATATGTGAAAAACTATGAAGGAATTATCCAATCTTTACCAAATTTTCACCACAGTGTCTTAATGCATTCAAAGTATTGCACCCCAATTTTTAAGCTGTTGTCCCTTAAAATGTGGAAACCGGAGCCGTTTTAACCCCACTACAGTCCCAGCCACAGCCTTTGTTGCGACTTCACCAATACCAGGGGGGTATACGATACCAATTCAAGCCTTTTAGGAACGTTTTCAGTGGATACCAGACCCTCACACATGCAGCTGCATGCACTGTACTCAAAAGTAACTGCGCAATAATGGCGCGAAAATGAGGCTCTGCCTACTATAGTGAAAGGCCCTTCCTGACTGGGAAGGTGTCTAAACTAGTGCCTGGCGATAAAAACGTTCCCCAAACAATAAAAGTGTGAAAATTACTTCAAACTTTCAAAAATAACTTAAATAAACAATCGATTTAGCCCTTAAGAGTGTCCACCAGTTAATAGCCCATAATAAGCCCTTTATTCTTTCTAAGTCTAAGAAAATGGCTTACCGATACCCATGAGGGAAAAATGACAGCCTTCCAGCATTACACAGTCTTGTTAGAAAAATGGCTAGTCATACCTTGAGCAGAAAAGTCTGCAAACTGTTCCCCCCAACTGAAGTTCTCTCAGCTCAACAGTCCTGCGTGGGAACAGCAATTGATTTTAGTTACTGCTGCTAAAATCATACTTCTCTTTTAAACAGAACTCTTCATCTCTTTCTGTTTCAGAGTAAATAGTACATACCAGCACTATTTTAAAATAACAAACTCTTGATAGAAGAATAAAAAACTACAACTAAACACCACATACTCTTCACCATCTCCGTGGAGATGCTACTTGTTCAGAGCGGCAAAGAGAATGACTGGGGGGGCGGAGCCTGGGAGGGGCTATATGGACAGCTTTTGCTGTGCTCTTTGCCATTTCCTGTTGGGGAAGAGAATATTCCCACAAGTTATGGATGACGCCGTGGACCGGACACACCAATGTTGGAGAAGTTATAATTATATTATAGGTATTTTAGGATTTATATTTATTTTACAGGTAACTATGTATTTATTTTAACCAGGTACAATAGCTATTAAATAGTTAAGAACTATTTAATAGCTAAAATAGTTAAAATAATTACAAAATTACCTGTAAAATAAATCCTAACCTAAGTTACAATTAAACCTAACACTACACTATCAATAAACAAATTAAATAAAATACCTCCAATTACCTACAATTAAACCTAACACTACACTATCAATACATTAATTAAATACAATACCTACAAATAACTACAATTAAATAAACTAACTAAAGTACAAAAAATAAAAAAGAACTAAGTTACAAAAAATAAAAAAATATTTACAAACATTAGAAAAATATTACAACAATTTTAAACTAATTACACCTACTCTAAGCCCCCTAATAAAATAACAAAGACCCCCAAATAAAAAAATGCCCTACGCTATTCTAAATTAAAAAAGTTCAAAGCTCTTTTACCTTGCCAGCCCTTAAAAATACCTTTTGTGGGGCATGCCCCAAAGAATTCAGCTCTTTTGCCTGTAAAAAAAAACATACAATACCCCCCCCCCAACATTACAACCCACCACCCACATACCCCTAATCTAACCCAAACCCCCTTAAATAAACCTAACACTAAGCCCCTGAAGATCTTCCTACCTTATCTTCACCTCGCCGGGTATCACCGATGGGTCCTGGCTCTGAAATCTTCATCCAACCCAAGCGGGGTCTGGCGATCCATAATCCTGCGGCTGAAGAGGTCCAGAAGAGGCTCCAAAGTCTTCATCCTATCTGGGAAGAAGAGGCGATCCAGACCGGCAACCATCTTGATCCAAGCGGCATCTTCTATCTTTATCCGATGAGGAACGGCTCCATCGTGAAGACCTCCAGCGCGGATCAATCTTCTTCCTCCGACGTCCAACTGAAGAATGACGGTTCCTTTAAGGGACATCATCCAAGATGGCGTCCCTCGAATTCCGATTGGCTGATAGGATTCTATCAGCCAATCGGAATTAAGGTAGGAAAATTCTGATTGGCTGATGGAATCAGCCAATCAGAATCAAGTTCAATCTGATTGGCTGATCCGATCAGCCAATCAGATTGAGCTCGCATTCTATTGGCTGATCGGAACAGCCAATAGAATGCGAGCTCAATCTTATTGGCTGATCGGTGAAGTTAGGTGAGGGCAGATTAGGGGTTAATACTATTTATTATAGGGTAATTGAGGCGGGAGTGAGGGGGATTAGGGGTTAATACATTTATTATAGTAGCGCTCAGGTCCGGTCGGCAGATTAGGGGTTAATAAGTGTAGTTAGGTGGAGGCGACGTTGGGGGCGGCAGATTAGGGGTTAATAAATATAATATAGGGGTCGGCGATGTTAGGGCAGCAGATTAGGGGTACATAGGGATAATGTAGGTGGCGGGGGTGTATGGAGCGGCAGATTAGGTGTTAAAAATAATATGCAGGGGCCAGCGATAGCGGGGGCGGCAGATTATGGGTTAATAAGTGTAAGGTTAGGGGTGTTTAGACTCGGGGTACATGTTAGAGTGTTAGGTGCAGACATAGGAAGTGTTTCCCCATAGGAAACAATGGGGCTGCGTTAGGAGCTGAACGCAGCTTTTTTGCAGGTGTTAGGTTTTTTTTCAGCTCAAACAGCCCCATTGTTTTCTATGGGGGAATCGTGCACGAGCACGTTTTTGAAGCTGGCCGCGTCCGTAAGCACCACTGGTATCGAGAGTTGAAGTTGCGGTAAATATGCTATACGCTCCTTTTTTGGAGCCTAACGCAGCCATTCTGTGAACTCTAAATACCAGCGGTATTTAAAAGGTGCGGCCAGAAAAAAGCATGCGTAGCTAACGCACCCCTTTGGCCGCAAAACTCTAAATCTAGGCGTAAGAAAGGCATGGCAAAGGTAAAAGTAATGCTTGAGCTTCTCTTGGCTTTAGAGTGACTCAAGAGGATCAGAAAAAAAAAGAGGGCATTGTGGGACAAGAACCTACTGATCAGTAGTACATTTAGTATAGCTGCTACTGGTTAATTAATAATTTATTATTTATTTAATATTAGCTCAGCTGTAGCTGGCTGCCAAGTTGACATGCTATTACTTTGTTTTTATTACAGCTGCTAACAGACAGCAAGCTTTATATTTAAAAAAAAAAAGTGCTGACTGCCTGACTGTCACTGCAGTACATACAACACTGCTGTGCTGTGACTGTAGGGCTGCGACTGATTCTGTAACTGTTAGGATTCGGAAGGATAGCACAGGGGTGTGAGGAGATCGTGGGCACCGGGTCATGGAAGGGGCTAAGGTGAGGGTCCGACTCCATATCAAGTAACTTGCTAAGAAAATACATAACCTCTGGTGGTCTCACTGTTTTGTTTGATTTTACAACACTTCCTGTGACTGCTTCTGTACCTTTTTTTTTTTTTTTTTTATTATATTTTTTATTAGGATTTTCAAATATAATAAACAAAACAAAATGTACTTTGTAAGTGTCATACAGATTGCACATCAATAAAAAGGTACACATTCATAGATACAAACAAATTGAATAAATCTGGTATTGGTGCCTAGCTCTCTCAGACATATTTGCATGCAATGGGATTCTCTGAAACATTTTGGCATTATTAATTTCCTATGTCTTAAGGAGTGAAGCTTCTATGTATAGGAGATCTGATGTAGTAAAGAAAAATGGGATTTTTTAGGATTATGTATCGTTGTGCAAACGAAATATTATGACATGAACAGGAGCATAACAAATCTGGTCCAATAAGTGCTGCTAAAAGAACAAATACAGGCCACATCTCACTCAGGTGATATTGAAACTTGGGAAGGGAGCCTGCTAGTAATCTAAGAAGTGGTGTACTTTTATTTAAACATTAAAAATAGGCTATGCCAAGAACTAAAAACTGTAGCAGCCACATTTCTATAGCACATAAGCATTGGGTGTACATCTGGGAGAGAAAACTATATACATATATGAGCAAGGTATATTCAGGAGGGACAGAGTAATATTTATTTTATGCATTTTACTTTGTGTCAGTCCCATGTGTTTATTAGTAACCAAGGCAGTGTCTCTTTTGAATACCTGGGTTCCATTGCCATAAGATAGTGAGATAGTTCTGTTGTACAGCAATCTCCCTTAAATGCCATGAAGAAGTTGATTGTTCATGGTCGAGCTCCCTGGCATTAGTTCCAAAAAGAGGCTTCCCATGAATGGTAAACTGGGGTGCAATTTCCATTGCGTGTATTTCCTGGCTGGGTTTTGCAGTTATATCTGTGACTGTCCCATTTTGACCTTTTGCTAATGATAGTATAACAGTGTAAAGTGTCTGCATTGATGCTGTGACATTAAAGTCAGCATGAGAACCTATCTGCTTTCCCACGCCAATCGTGGCTGAATTGCCAATATCAGAAAGGACAGGGACATATTTGTCTGGCGGCCAAGAAGTATAAGCCGTGTCTGAGCCCTTCAATACCGCTCGCGGGTTAAAGTTGGTCAGAGCAACCTCTTTATCATGTGGGTTGTACCTGTCGTCTTGTGTTGTTTGATGTAAGTCCTGCGACTTCAGCTGTGTCGAGAAATTGCCTGCGTACAGATTCTCCTCTGGCAGTATATATCCTGTTCGGTCGCCATCTTTGTTTAGAGGGATTGTAGAGATCTGAACGGAGTCCTCTACTGCTATGTATGTCGACACTGGCACTGTGTTCTCCCTGCAGTCTAGATGCGGTGACCGCTGGTGGAGTCTAAGAAGCAGACTATCCAATCTAGCGAAACGCTGGTTTAGCTCCTGCTCGAGGGTTATCTCCCATGCGGTCGCCATCTTAGAATAATTCTGTGGGTAAAGACTTGGTGATGAGAGTTTGCACCGCTTAGATGTAGCTGGTTGTAACCTGCCTGCTCCTCCTGGTGCTGCTGTAAAGATCAGTAAGGCGGATACCAACCGCCAGCACTGTTTACCCGGGGAGTCCGGGGGGGGTCGCCACCTATGAGTAGGCCGCCGTCTTAGGTCCCAAATTTCCGATCTGTGGCTCTATTTTCACAAAGACAGCAATCAAGGGGTGAGATATAGCCACCGTTAACTCAGTGACCTATATTCATTTAGTTATGTGTTTAATTTAGCTGTCATGGTCTCTATAATCGGCGGATTTAAGAGAATTCATGCAGAGCCTGCAGTAGATGCGTCCTGTAAGGCACGCGATTCGGACACGCCCCCTGCTTCTGTACCTTTTAAGAAGGATAGCACAGGGCAGGGTGTGAGCTGTGAGGAAATCTCAGGCACCCGGTCTCATGGACGGGGAGGGGTTAAGGTGAGGGTCCGGATCATGTAACTTGCCGGCGGAGTCAAGAGGATTAAGACATAAGCTCTGGTCTCAGTGTTTTTGTATGTTTGCACTTCTCTTGGCTAAGTTGGCTTTGAGTTAGTTAGATAAAAAAGTGAGACCAGAGCTTATTATGTCTTATTTCCCCTTGGCTCCCAGCAAGTTACTTGATCCGGACCCTAACCTTAGCCCTTCCCCTTCCATGCGACCCGGTGCCGCGACCTCCTCACAGCTCACACCCTGCCCTGTGCTATCCTTCCTAACAGTTACAGAAGCTAGTAGTCACAGGAGTCTTGTAAAATCAAACAGTAAGACCACCAGAGGTTATATATTATTATTTTAGCAAGTTTTACTTGATCCGGAGTCAGACCCTCACCTTAGCCCCTCCCGTTCCATAACCCGGTGCCCGCAATTTCCTCACAGCTCACACCCTGCCCTGTGCTATCCTTCCTAACAGTTACCGAAGCTAGCCGTCACAGGAGTGTTGTAAAATCAAACAGTAAGACCACTAGAAGTTATATATTATTATTTTAGCAAGTTTTACTTGATCCGTAGTCGGACCCTCACCTTAGCCCCTCCCCTTCCATAACCCGGTGCCCACAATCTCCTCATAGCTCACACCCTGCCCTGTGCTATCCTTCCTAACAGTTACATAAGCAGTCACAGGAATGTTGTAAAATCAAATCAAACAGTAAAACCACCAGAGGTAATAAGCAAGTTTTGCTGGATCCGGAGTCGGACCATCACCTTAGCCCCTCCCCTTCCATGACCCGGTGACCGCGATCTCCTCACAGTCAAGTTACTTGCAGCCATCCGAATCTGATAATATCTCCCTCCTCCATTGCCCCCCTCATCAGTGTGCAATTGTCTGCGACTGCGAGTACTAGTTATTACCCACCTTGCAGCAGATGAAGTATCGCACTGTAACTTCCCTTTCTTTCCACACGTCTTCTCTGTTCACCGCTCAGGAAATAGACACGCCTTCTCTAGTGTGGCTGCAGCAAGCAGCCCAACTAATCGATAGAGCAACTAATCGATAATGAAAATTGTTGACAACTATTTGCATTATCGATTATTATCAACTTTATCGATCAGTTGTTGCAGCCCTAAAAAGTAATATATACTTTGAGTGACTATATCTTGTCAGAGTCAGAGGAGTTATTGTTATGAAAAGGTTTGAATTTTATACCATCTTATGTTCCAAATAACCTGGAGGTTGATATTGAATTGTTTAAGATGCAGAGTTAAGTTAAGTTAAGATGGCAGTTAAGTAGAGGTTTATTGGATCTACAGGAGATAGATCTGACTTTAGGTTGAAAATCGTATTTCTACCTTTTGCCGTATGGTTATTATTATTATTAATATTATTATCAATTATTTGTAGAGCGCCAACAGATTCTGCAGCGCTATAAACAAATGCGGAGTACAACAAAACAAATTATAGGGATCAAATGGGTAGAGGGCCCTGCCAAGAGTTGCACTGTTGTAGTCAGCTCTTAAGAAGGTGATCTACAAACAGCTGGACTCTTAGGCTTACATGTTAAGGGGTTAAGGGGATAGCAATGGAGGAGAAGAACTGGTATAAAGAAAGGTTAGTGTAGGTTGTATGCATCCCCGAACATTAGAGTCTATAGGGAGCACTTGAAGCTTTCAAAACTAGGGGAGAGTCTTGTGGAGTGAGGCAGAGAGTTCCACAAGATGGGAGCCAGTCTGGAGAAGTCCTGTAAACGGGAGTGTGATGAGGTAACAAGAGAGGAGGAGAGTAGGAAGT
Organism: Bombina bombina; assembly: GCF_027579735.1. Taxonomy (NCBI): domain Eukaryota; kingdom Metazoa; phylum Chordata; class Amphibia; order Anura; family Bombinatoridae; genus Bombina; species Bombina bombina. The sequence continues at coordinate 927,180,162 of NC_069503.1, read as the reverse complement.
CATGAGCAGTGCGAAGGGGACGGGAGGGAGAGTATCTGGAGACAAGGTCTGAGATATAGGGAGGGCAGTGCAGTTGAGGGCTTTGTATGTCAGAGTGAGAATTTTGTGTTTAATCCTAGAGGCAAGAGGAAGCCAGTGAAGGGATTGGCAGAGAGGTGCAGCAGATGAAGAGCAACGTGTAAGGAAGATGAGCCTGGCAGAGGCATTCATTATGGATTGTAATGGAGCTAGGCGACAGATGGGGAGACCAGAGATGATAGAGTTGCAGTAATCGTGGTGGGAAAGGATGAGATGGGTGGATTAAAATCTTAGTTGTGTCTTGTGTAGGGAAATGTCTAATTTTAGAGATGTTTTTAAGGTGGAAGTGGCAGGCTTTAGCCAAGGACTGAATGTGAGGAGTGAAAGAAAGATCTGAGTCAAATGTGACCCAGAGACATCGGGCATGTGGAGTAGGGGTAATGATGGAGTTGTCGACACTTATAGAGAGATTGTGGGTTGAGAATTTGGATGAAGGGGGAAAATAAGGAGCTCAGTTTTGGAGAGATTTAACTTGAGGTAGTGAGAGGACATTCAGGAAGAGATGTGAGAAAGACAGTTAGTGACACGGGTTAGCAAGGAAGGAGTGCAGAGAAGTAGATTTGGGTGTTGTCGGCATACAAATGATATTGGAAACCATGGGACTTTATTAGGGAACCTCATGATGATGTGTAGATTGAGAAAAGAAGGGGACCGAGAACAGAGCCTTGTGGTACTAAAGCAGAAAGTGATGACGGGGCAGAGGAGGCCCCAGAGAAGGCTACACTAAAGGTACGGTTTGACAGGTAGGAAGAGAGCCACGAGAGGGCTGTGTCACAGATGCCGAAGAATTGGAGGGTTTGGAGCAAAAGAGTGTGGTCAACAGTATCAAAGGCTGCGGACAGATCAAGGAGGATAAGAAGAGAGAAGTGGCCTTTTGATTTTGCTGTAAGTAGGTCATTGGTAACCTTAACAATTGCTGTCTCTGTGGCGTGATGGGGACGAAATCCAGATTGCAGTGGGTCAAGGAGGGAGTTTAATGTAAGAAAATGGGATAGGCGTGCATATACTAGTTTTTCGAGAAGCTTTAAGGCAAGAGGGAGGAGGGAAATAAGGCGGTATTTGGATGGGGAGGTTGGATCAAGTGAAGGTTTTTTTGATGATAGGTGTGACCAGTGCATGTTTCAGAGATGAGGGAAATATACCGGTGCTGAGGGAGAGGTTGAAAATGTCTGTGAGTATAGGAGTAAGGGTAGAAGAGAGAGAGGGGAGTAGCTGTGAGGGGATAGGGTCGAGGGGACAGGTAGTGATGTGAGAGCGCAGTATAAGTGCCGAAACTTCTTCCTCAATAACAGGGGAGAAAGAGCTAAGTGTATGGCTTTGTTGGTTGTGGTTGATTGAGAGCATTTGAGGGGGTGAGAGAATGGAATTATGTTGAGAGTTGAAATTTTGTTTCTGATGGAGTCGATTTTGTTATTGAAGTGGCTGGCAAAGACTTGAGCTGATAGAGAAGTTGTATTAGGAGGTGGGGGTGGGCGGAGAAAAGTATTGAAAGTGGAGAACAGACGTTTTGGGTTTGAAAAAAGATTAGAGTTAAGAGTAGAGAAGTAGTGATGCTAATAGAGATTAAGTGCAGAATAATAGGAGTTCAAGATGAATTTGTAATGAAGAAAATCAGCTGAACTCCAAGATTTTCTCCAGTGCCGCTCAGCAGTACGGGAACATCTGCATAGGTACCGTGTCAGAGGAGTATGCCAGGGCTCATGATGAGTGTGTGATTTCCGAACTATGGTAAGAGGGGCCAGATTGTGAAGAACGGATGTAAGGGTGGAATTATAGTGGCAGATTGGTCAGGGCAGGAAAAGGAGTAGAAGGATGAGTGGAGAAGTTTGAGGGAATTAGCAAGCTGTTGCTGATCTAGTGAAATAATGCTTCTGTGAAGTTTGGTGTGAGGATTAGAAGGAGGGAGAGTTGTAGGGAGGGATGATATGTTGCAAGTAAGGAGATAGTGGTCAGAAAGAGGAAAAATTGAGTTTTTTAAGTTTGAGAGAGTGCATATCGATAACTAAAGATCAGGTCAAGGGAGTGACCGTCTTTGTGAGTGGGAGAATCAGTCCATTGTGACAAACCGAAAGAGGAAGTGAGTTGCAGAAGTTGTTTTGCAGAGGAGGCAGTGGGATTGTCAAGAGGGATGTTGAAGTCACCAAGAATGAGGGCAGGGGTGTCTGAGGAAAGGAAATAAGGTAGCCAGGCAGCCAAGTGATCTAGAATTTGAGTTGAGGAGCCAGGGGGTCGGTATATGACTGCAACACGTATAGAGAGGGGAGAGAATAAGAGGATCATGTGGGTTTCAAATGAGGAAAATGCAAGGGAAGAGATGGGTTGTATTTGTTGAAAGGTGCAATGAGAGGAAAGTAAAATACCTACACCACCTTCTTGTCTATTACCAGACCTAGGAGTGTGGCTGAAGTGGAGACCCCCATCTGACAGAGCAGCAGTGGATTCTGTGTCTAGGGGAGAGACCCAGGTTTCTGTTAGGGCCAGAAGGTTGAGGGAGCGGGAGATGAAGAGGTCATATATAGAAGTGAGCTTGTTGCAAACACAGCGAGAGTTCCAGAGTGCACAAGTTAAAGGGGTAGTGGCTTTAGATGCAAGAGGAATATGAGTAAGGTCGGCAGAGTTTTGTTTACTGAGTCTATGGGACAGTACACATGGATGTGCACGGCTAGGCAGTTGTTGGGGACCATGATTAGGGGAGATGTCACCAGCTGTTAGTAAAAGCAAGAGGGAGAGTGACATGAGATGAGATACAGATTTGCAGTAATGAAATTGTTTTTGGGATGAGGTGCAGGGGAGGAGAGAGAGTGTTTAGGAATAGGTAAAGTTCATGAGTACAAAATTAAGGTGAGTTTAAGAGAGATGGGCTAATGAACAGTGCAGGGGGAGAGGGAGAAGGAGTAATTGAATAATGTAGTTTGTTATAGAGACAAGAGGCAGCAAAAAGGAATATGAAGATATTGAGCATTTTTACAAAAGTGGGAACCAATTAAACACATAAGACACAGTATTACATCAGCAATTGCATAAGGAAACAATAAGGTACATAAAACATAATATTACAAAAGTGCTTGCCTTGTGTCTTGCCCCTTGCCCAATCCTTATTCAATTATTTTATAATTCCATTCTTAATGCCTCACTTATAAAATGTTCACGTCAAGAATGTGAACATATGTTGTAGCAATGCACAGCCCAGTGCAATGCACAGCCCAAGCTAATGTTAAATATATAGGCAGAGAAGTCAGCTGTGTCCACTAAATTACTTGATTGATAAATCAGAGACAAATGAAGGGCCAATTTGAAAGTTAGATTCTGGTCTGGTTAGGGTGAGATAAGTTAAGCAAACAGACAGTAAAATTTGGAGGAGGTTGAAACTATGGCATAAGACAGCTATAAATGTAAGAATAATAGCAAGTATTGATAAGGATTGAACATTCCATGGCAATTAACAAAACATTAGGAGTAAGACATTGGATAACAGTACAACAAATGCAGGACTAAATTAACAACCTAAAATCATTTGCTCAATATACATATACACATACCAAAAGACAGTTACAGGAGAGGAAAGAACACCAGAGTGCAGTGAATAGTCTGCAGATTAACAGGGACTCTATTCACGTACCAAAAGAGAGTTATAGGAGAGGAAAAAACACCAGAGTGCAGTGAATAGTCTGCAGATTGACAGGGACTCTATTCACGTACCAAAAGAGAGTTACAGGAGAGGAAAAAACACTAGAGTGCAGTGAATAGTCTGCAGATTGACAGGGACTCTTTTCATGTACCAAAAGAGAGTTACAGGAGAGGAAATAACACCAAAGTGCAGTGAATAGTCTGCAGATTGACAGGGACTCTTTTCATGTACCAAAAAGAGAGTTACAGGAAAGGAAAAAACACCAGAGTGCAGTGAATAGTCTGCAGATTGACAGAGACTCTATTCACGTACCTGAAAGCAGAAGAGAATAGGATTAGCTTGATGTAGTGTGCATTTCTTCAGCAGATGTCAATAGGCAGTATTTTATCTTAATAAGCAGCACTGTGGTGAGTACTGAGTATAATTCTTGTATAATTCTATTGTTAATGCCTCACTTATAAAATGTTTACTTCAAAATGTGAACATATGTTGTTGTAGCAATGCACAGTCCAGTGCCCAGTGTCTAGGGCTAGACAAGATGTCCTGATGCACCCTAAGAAATGTTTCTTTAATTTAACTAAACCTGAACTGGACGCACTTGACACTTTAAAGAATAATAACAGTATTGTGATCAGGGGGGCAGACAAGGGTGGGGGTATCATGGTACAAAACTATATTTCCTTTCGAACTGAGGTTTTGAGACAATTGACAGATATTCCAGTGTATGAGAAGTCAGACCGTGACATCACCATTGACATCAAAAGAGAAGCTGATAGATTGATTAGTATGGGTGTTGCAGGGGGGCATATTAATGAGGAAACTGCTTTATTTTTTACTCAGAAATTTCCTATTAGACCTATACTATACTGCATACCAAAAATACATAAGGATCCGTTGGCACCACCTGGCTGCCCTATTGTGTCGGCTAGGGGATCTGTGATGCAGACCATTGCACAGTTAATAGATTTTTACCTTCAGCCCTGTGTATGGGAGTTAGTGACTGTGATAAAAGACACATCTCATTTTTTGCAAAGGTTAAAAGATATTGGTGAAATAAGGCCTGATATGATTTTAGTAACCTTAGACGTTTCTCGTCTGTATACTAACAAACATACAGGAGGGCATTTATAGTGTGCTGGGTGTTATCAGAAAAAGTGGTCAGTATAATGGTCCTTGTAGCGGTTTTCTATTGGAACTGTTGGATTTTGTTTTGTCTAATAATTATTTTAAATTTGAGAAGTCATACTATAGACAAAGGGTTGGGACAGCAATGGGTTCAAATGTGGCCCCATTGCTGGCCAACATGTTTATGTATGAAAATATGAACAGCGACACATCTTGGGAGATATTGAATTTGGTGACAAGATAAAAGGTTATTGTAGATATATAGATGACCTGTTTTTGTATGGACTGACACCATGGACAAACTGACTGAGTTTATTAACAAGTTGAATAGGATTCCCTCGAAAATCAGATTTACTATGAATGCGAGCTACACTCATATTCCATATTTGGATGTGATGGTAGTGAAGCAGGGAGGGGTACTACAGACTGACCTTTAAGTGAAGGATACAGATAGAAATTCACTGCTTCTGGCTTCCAGTTTTCACCCCAAATCACTATTGGATAGCTGACCTATTAGCCAATTTTCAAGGATCAATAGAATTGTCTCTGATGAGGGACAGATAAAGGTTACGGAGGAGGAAATGACCAACAAATTCGTTAATAGATTCTTTTCAGTTAAAAATGTGTGGAGAGTGCCAGAATAAGGAGTAAGATGACCAAGAGAGATCTGAACCACCTTCATGTGTCTTTACCCCTAGGTTTAATTTAGTCACTCAGCAAATGAAACAATCAATATACACTTATTGGGACACTATCTACAGATGACTCTCTGAAGGATGTTTTCAAAACCCGCCCTCTGATTGGATATAGGAGAGGAAACAGTTGGAAGGACCTTCTGGTTCGAACTGACCCTATTCGAAGTTATGATGTCAGGAGTTAGGACATTAACCAAGGCTGCCATAGATCAGATGGATGTATAACCTGCAACAGTCTTATTGTAGCCAATTCGTTCAGTCACCCTAGGACGGGCAAAAGGATCTATTTGAAGCATAGATTAACCTGTTCTTCGCAGATGGTGGTCTACATTATTAAATACCAGTGTGGCCTTACCTATGTAGGCAAAACAGAGTGCCCCCTAAAGGACAGAATCGCCAATCACCGGTCAAGCAAAAGACAAGCCCCTGAAGTAAGGAAAGAGTGACCAGCCGGGGGCATTGCATTTTTTGCAATAGAAACATACAGTCACTGACCTTCTCTGTATGCCTATAGATCAAGTCAACAGACCCCCCAGAGGTGGGTATGTGAATAAGTTACTACTCAGAAGAGAGATCGAGTGGATTTATAAGTTGCAAAAGATGGCAGCCTGGGGTCTCAATAAGCAAGTCTGGCTCTCATGTTTTTTGGATGAAAGATAATTTAGTTGCAGTTTGTTTTTGTTTTCTTTGATTGCATTAACTATGTGGTTAAGTTTTATCTTAAATCATATCTCTTGGTCATCTTACTCAAATCAGTTAGAATAAGTGTGATATAGAATCAGTAAGTAATGTGCTCAGTATTTTATATAGTATGATTTACCCTACTGTGATTTTGATTGGTACAGGCAGCAACTTCCGTTTTTGTAATTTGACTATTTTTTTCCCCTGTTGCCATGACGACGGATATTTTTTTATTGTTTGATAATCTATGCATAGAATATGTAGCACAAGGATTCGATTTAGCCCTCCTGATGTTTATTTTTATGTGGGAATTTATTTTCAGTACCTTTTTCTAAACTTTAGTAGTTTTTTTTGTTAATTTTGTGATGATGTCATCACAGGAAGTTGGTGCCTACTGTTCCTGTTTGGTGATTTTCAGATGAGAAGTGTGTATAGATCCCTATGTGGAATGCTATTTAAGGTGGGTGTTTAAGTTTGCGTTGTATCCTTGATAAAGGTCCCAGGTGGAGGTCGGAGGACCGAAACATTGAATGTTTTTGGGTGTGAAGTGTACCACAATATGTGAATAAAGTGGTAACATCCTTATTGAAGAAACCGTTATTTCTTTGGAGTGTGTTTGGAGACTCTGCACCGGCCATTGTTACCTTACAGGAGTGCTAAGGTTGTGTAAGATATATACATACACAAACTACACTAAATTACTATAAATTATTTGACTAAAGTCTCCAATAAAATCTTCTAAATAGTTAAAATAACAAAAGCATGCTGTAAAATGATCTCATAAAACTATAAAATATACAGTGATGATCCCTCTCCACAATCGGTATAATTCAGCAAAATCAGAATAAATGTTTGAGGAGAAAGTTTATACAAATATTATAAGGTTTAGGTATGCATACAAGGCATAATATTATGAAAATCACAGTTCAGTAAATAGATCTTAGTTTTTTCTATGTACAATAACAGTATTTATCTGTTCTCCATCATGCTGGTGACACTAGATAACTCAGTAATAAAATACGTAACCTATAATTTTAGTCCCTGCTTATTTTCAGTGACTTATACTTCAACACATGGGATGATAGAGGCTCCATAAAGATTGTAATAACACTATATCATTTTTCAATCATGAACCTACATTCTTAACCACGGAAACAAAGAAGCATGTTATATTTATGGATGGAAAAGTCACTATTCAGGATGTTTATGGTTGAAGAAGTCACTATGCTGGATTTATACAAACCACTATTTTCAACTGGATTACAGAGCAACTATCATTTCCAAATGAAACTGACAGGAACTAAACAATCAGACATGCTTGTTATATCCTACCCAATTAATGTCACACACTTGTATCCTGTAATATGTTGTCCTGTGTCACTTTAGGCAGGCAGCAGTGAGATAATATATAGTGGAGAGTTGGGGTTTTTTTATGTATCACCAAAAATTTAAAGGTGAGATATCATGAAACTGCATCTCTCATATTGTTTAGAGCAAATAGCAATTTGCACATTTTTTAATATAGTCTCAGTGGATATATTTTTGCATGAATTGGCCGTATTTTGTGGCACACTGGTCTAGAGCTGCAAACTTTTAATATAGTGATGACATATTTTGTCTCTCTTTTATAAAATATATTTAGCAAATTACATTTGCTTGAGGAAGAGCCATGACTTTTGAAATAACTCATGGAACTATGTCTTGACAAAAGGGAGAGCCATATATGTAAATGAAGTGATCTATATAGAGCAAAATATAATTTGAACAGAGTGAATTATAAATCCTTCAGATTGACTATAGACATGAACTGACGGTTACTAACCTGGGTTCATGGCAAGACTGACTGGACAAGAAAAAAAAAACAGCATGCTTCACAAAGTCTAGCCTGTAAACTGTGGCAACAATGTGGTTTACCTGAGGGTTTGATAAATTTGAAAACTATATTTGATGACACTGTTATAGGTTGCCTCCTAAAAGTAAAGATCTGTTTATGAATGGCTTGAAAAACAAGCCACCTTGGACTTTATCAGCAGATCTTGATTTACCTGAATTTTGTTGGTTTCAAAGTTAGGAAGGCTATCTTTCTTGTTGAACACACGATTTTAGGTCTGTGCAGTTTATTCCAGTCTAGGGGGGATATTTATCAAAGCCTCAAACGCAAATACACCAGAATTCTGCAGCGTAATTGTTGCAAGCTTGATAGACCTAGTTATCAAAGCCTACAGACCGGCAAATGTTGAAATTTGTGACGTAACATACGATCCGCCGGGTCTCAATCCGACGCAGATCGATGCATACGTCATTACAGATTTTCCGAATACACATTCAGCTCTGACACTTTTTCCCATTTACCAAATAGTTAACAGTTACGCTTGCGACTATTCCGGCCCAGCGTACCTGGTTTTCAATCTGCCACCCTGGAGGCCATTGTTACCTTACAGGAGTGCTAAGGTTGTGTAAGATATATACATACACAAACTACACTAAATTACTATAAATTATTTGACTAAAGTCTCCAATAAAATCTTCTAAATAGTTAAAATAACAAAAGCATGCTGTAAAATGATCTCATAAAACTATAAAATATACAGTGATGATCCCTCTCCACAATCGGTATAATTCAGCAAAATCAGAATAAATGTTTGAGGAGAAAGTTTATATAAATATTATAAGGTTTAGGTATGCATACAAGGCATAATATTATGAAAATCACAGTTCAGTAAATAGATCTTAGTTTTTTCTATGTACAATAACAGTATTTATCTGTTCTCCATCATGCTGGTGACACTAGATAACTCAGTAATAAAATACGTAACCTATAATTTTAGTCCCTGCTTATTTTCAGTGACTTATACTTCAACACATGGGATGATAGAGGCTCCATAAAGATTGTAATAACACTATATCATTTTTCAATCATGAACCTACATTCTTAACCACGGAAACAAAGAAGCATGTTATATTTATGGATGGAAAAGTCACTATTCAGGATGTTTATGGTTGAAGAAGTCACTATGCTGGATTTATACAAACCACTATTTTCAACTGGATTACAGAGCAACTATCATTTCCAAATGAAACTGACAGGAACTAAACAATCAGACATGCTTGTTATATCCTACCCAATTAATGTCACACACTTGTATCCTGTAATATGTTGTCCTGTGTCACTTTAGGCAGGCAGCAGTGAGATAATATATAGTGGAGAGTTGGGGTTTTTTTATGTATCACCAAAAATTTAAAGGTGAGATATCATGAAACTGCATCTCTCATATTGTTTAGAGCAAATAGCAATTTGCACATTTTTTAATATAGTCTCAGTGGATATATTTTTGCATGAATTGGCCGTATTTTGTGGCACACTGGTCTAGAGCTGCAAACTTTTAATATAGTGATGACATATTTTGTCTCTCTTTTATAAAATATATTTAGCAAATTACATTTGCTTGAGGAAGAGCCATGACTTTTGAAATAACTCATGGAACTATGTCTTGACAAAAGGGAGAGCCATATATGTAAATGAAGTGATCTATATAGAGCAAAATATAATTTGAACAGAGTGAATTATAAATCCTTCAGATTGACTATAGACATGAACTGACGGTTACTAACCTGGGTTCATGGCAAGACTGACTGGACAAGAAAAAAAAAACAGCATGCTTCACAAAGTCTAGCCTGTAAACTGTGGCAACAATGTGGTTTACCTGAGGGTTTGATAAATTTGAAAACTATATTTGATGACACTGTTATAGGTTGCCTCCTAAAAGTAAAGATCTGTTTATGAATGGCTTGAAAAACAAGCCACCTTGGACTTTATCAGCAGATCTTGATTTACCTGAATTTTGTTGGTTTCAAAGTTAGGAAGGCTATCTTTCTTGTTGAACACACGATTTTAGGTCTGTGCAGTTTATTCCAGTCTAGGGGGGATATTTATCAAAGCCTCAAACGCAAATACACCAGAATTCTGCAGCGTAATTGTTGCAAGCTTGATAGACCTAGTTATCAAAGCCTACAGACCGGCAAATGTTGAAATTTGTGACGTAACATACGATCCGCCGGGTCTCAATCCGACGCAGATCGATGCATACGTCATTACAGATTTTCCGAATACACATTCAGCTCTGACACTTTTTCCCATTTACCAAATAGTTAACAGTTACGCTTGCGACTATTCCGGCCCAGCGTACCTGGTTTTCAATCTGCCACCCTGGAGGCCATTGTTACCTTACAGGAGTGCTAAGGTTGTGTAAGATATATACATACACAAACTACACTAAATTACTATAAATTATTTGACTAAAGTCTCCAATAAAATCTTCTAAATAGTTAAAATAACAAAAGCATGCTGTAAAATGATCTCATAAAACTATAAAATATACAGTGATGATCCCTCTCCACAATCGGTATAATTCAGCAAAATCAGAATAAATGTTTGAGGAGAAAGTTTATATAAATATTATAAGGTTTAGGTATGCATACAAGGCATAATATTATGAAAATCACAGTTCAGTAAATAGATCTTAGTTTTTTCTATGTACAATAACAGTATTTATCTGTTCTCCATCATGCTGGTGACACTAGATAACTCAGTAATAAAATACGTAACCTATAATTTTAGTCCCTGCTTATTTTCAGTGACTTATACTTCAACACATGGGATGATAGAGGCTCCATAAAGATTGTAATAACACTATATCATTTTTCAATCATGAACCTACATTCTTAACCACGGAAACAAAGAAGCATGTTATATTTATGGATGGAAAAGTCACTATTCAGGATGTTTATGGTTGAAGAAGTCACTATGCTGGATTTATACAAACCACTATTTTCAACTGGATTACAGAGCAACTATCATTTCCAAATGAAACTGACAGGAACTAAACAATCAGACATGCTTGTTATATCCTACCCAATTAATGTCACACACTTGTATCCTGTAATATGTTGTCCTGTGTCACTTTAGGCAGGCAGCAGTGAGATAATATATAGTGGAGAGTTGGGTTTTTTTTATGTATCACCAAAAATTTAAAGGTGAGATATCATGAAACTGCATCTCTCATATTGTTTAGAGCAAATAGCAATTTGCACATTTTTTAATATAGTCTCAGTGGATATATTTTTGCATGAATTGGCCGTATTTTGTGGCACACTGGTCTAGAGCTGCAAACTTTTAATATAGTGATGACATATTTTGTCTCTCTTTTATAAAATATATTTAGCAAATTACATTTGCTTGAGGAAGAGCCATGACTTTTGAAATAACTCATGGAACTATGTCTTGACAAAAGGGAGAGCCATATATGTAAATGAAGTGATCTATATAGAGCAAAATATAATTTGAACAGAGTGAATTATAAATCCTTCAGATTGACTATAGACATGAACTGACGGTTACTAACCTGGGTTCATGGCAAGACTGACTGGACAAGAAAAAAAAAACAGCATGCTTCACAAAGTCTAGCCTGTAAACTGTGGCAACAATGTGGTTTACCTGAGGGTTTGATAAATTTGAAAACTATATTTGATGACACTGTTATAGGTTGCCTCCTAAAAGTAAAGATCTGTTTATGAATGGCTTGAAAAACAAGCCACCTTGGACTTTATCAGCAGATCTTGATTTACCTGAATTTTGTTGGTTTCAAAGTTAGGAAGGCTATCTTTCTTGTTGAACACACGATTTTAGGTCTGTGCAGTTTATTCCAGTCTAGGGGGGATATTTATCAAAGCCTCAAACGCAAATACACCAGAATTCTGCAGCGTAATTGTTGCAAGCTTGATAGACCTAGTTATCAAAGCCTACAGACCGGCAAATGTTGAAATTTGTGACGTAACATACGATCCGCCGGGTCTCAATCCGACGCAGATCGATGCATACGTCATTACAGATTTTCCGAATACACATTCAGCTCTGACACTTTTTCCCATTTACCAAATAGTTAACAGTTACGCTTGCGACTATTCCGGCCCAGCGTACCTGGTTTTCAATCTGCCACCCTGGAGGTCGCAGATGCCAAAGAAATCAATTTCTATTTATTTATTTTTATAATAATTTATTATTGAGGTTTAAAAGTTACAAGAAACAGATGAAATCCAGTTTGCTCAATGAAACATACCTAATACATATTTTAAGAAGTGAAAACATTGTACAAGAAGGACATAAACACCCATATATGACATATGGATACATCAGTATTCAATAATATAAATTGGTTTCTACGTAATTATACTATAAAATTGTTTTTCCCTTAATGTGTTTCCAATTACTTTTTTTACCAGCTGCAGAGTATAAAATGTATGAGATTTGCTTTTTTAAAGGGACAGTCAAGTCAAAAAAACCTTTCATGTTTCAAATTGGGCATGTCATTTTAAACAACTTTCCAATTTACTTTTATCACCAATTTTGCTTTGTTCTCTTGGTATTCTTAGTTGAAGGCTAACCCTAGGAAGGCTCATATGATAATTTCTAAGCCCTTGAAGGCTGCCTCTTATCACATGCTTTTAACAACAGGGGAGAGCAAGTTCATGTAAACCATATAGATAACATTGTGATCACGCCCGTGGATTGTGGCAGACACTGCACTAATTGGCTAAAATGAAAGTCAATAGATAATAAACAAAATGTCATGTGATCAGGGGCTGTCAGAAGATGCTTAGATAAACGTTAATCACAGAGGAAAAAAGTGTATTAATATAACAGTGTTGGTTATGCAAAACTGGGTAATGGGTATTAAAGGGATTATCTATCTTTTAAAACAACAACAATTCTGGTGTTGACTGTCCCTTTAAGGCTAATTTGTGTATATGAATTAGCTGATTTTGTGTTTTGAAGCCACAACCTAATAAAATGGGTTGAGCTTGTAGGTATAATCAGATCTCAATACTTTATCACATTGTGTTCATATACTTGCTTCTTTATCTTATATCTTTCCATAGACCAATCACCAATACTTGGAAAGAACAATGGAAAATTTATTATCTCTTCTATAACCCACTGGGAGTGTAATTTCTTCTACTGGCTGTGTTAATACAGCTTGGCCTCGTGACCAAAAACTTTCATCTGGGGTGGGGATACCACAGGCTAAATAAACTAATTTTAATGCCAATATAAGGTTAATGGAAATACTTGTAAACAATTTAATCCACTCCAGCAGGTAAAGTGGATCAATGGGAACAAATTAAAGGGGAGAATTTTTTTGAGTAAACTGTCCCTTTAACTTATCAAAGAACAAATATAAAACAAACATTTGATCTTCAAGAGTAAATCAATGGACCAACATCTTTTTCACCCTCATCAACAGTATAGGCCACTTTTCAACCTTAATTATCTCTACTATCTAGTCAGAGGGTTTTTAAGTAACACAGGCCTCTTCTGGACCTGTATACACGCTGTATGTAAACAACAAATAAAAGAGTTGTAAAAATACACTTAACATCTAATATTTGGATAGCAAACCATAGCAAACCAATGGACCAACTTCTTTTTCTCCCTCATCTACAGTATAAGCCACTTTTCAACCTTAATTATCTCTACTATCTAGTCAGAGGGTTTTTTAAGTAACACAGGCCTCTTCTGGACCTGTATTACACACTGTAGGGAAAAAACAAATATAAGAATTATAGAAATACACTAAACATCTAATATTTGGAGAGCAAACCTATGGACCAACCTCTTTTTCACCCTCATCTACGGTATAGGCCACTTTTGGACCCTAAAGGGACATGAAACCCAAAATATTTCATTAATAATTTAGGTAGAACATACAATTTTAAACAACTTTCCAGTTTACTTCCATTATGAAATTTACTTAATTCTCTTGGTATCGTTTGTTGAAGGAGCCACAGTGCACTACTGTTTTTTAATTGAACATGCGATATAGACCTGCTCAATGGAGCGCTTCCGGAATCCTTTATCCGAATAAGTATGTAGGAGTAAATGCTATAGGCTCAATGGAGAGAGGGCAAGGGAAACTATATCCCAAGAAAAAATGGGCAGCAGCTACTCTTCCCAGCGTGTCTGCAAACACGCTATACGTAATTAGCAAAATCCAAAGTATAAAAAAAGTGCGCTCTAAGCCCAAATAGATAAAAAATTAAGTATTTATTGAATCATGTAAACACATGTAAAAACATGGAAAGATAAAAAATACGACAAGCAATTTGAGAAAAGCATGACTACTTTTAAACAGGAATTATGGCAGTTTAAATCAAGGAAGATGATGAGGGACAAAAAGGACTATGATTCTAAGCAAGTATATTATTGGAGTCAGGATGATCAGACTAAACCATGATTCAATAGAAGATACAATAAGAGCAAAAATACCAAGTTTAACAAGAAGTGTAAAACTGTAACATTTTCGGACACAGAGCATGAGGTTGATTCCTCAGATGGAGAGGCAATAGAGGAGTCATATGCATTATCTGTGTTAGAACCTGAGGTCCAAATAGTAGAAGGAGAAACAAGAAATTCAGCCTCAAAAAACGAGATACATCTGACTGTACCATCAGCAAGAAGAAAAAAACACACCGATATAGAAGGGGGAAAAGGAGGAGGAAAAACCAATCATGTCATGAGAGGGGAAGAAAATCCCAAGAAAGAAGTGACATACAAGACATATCGAACGCAGTCTCAGATCACACAAAAGAAATATGCTTTAATTCTGATGTAATCAATTTGTCATATAAAATTTTAAATACTATTGAAACTCAAGTTCTTTCAAAGGGTTTGAATTTTGTTCCTGATAGTCACTTTAACATTTTTGAAACAATACTTGATATTAACAGATTTGTTCGCAAAATAACTTTGCGTAAAAATTATTCTGGAATAAGTGATGATCAGGAACAATAGGATTGAGCTTGCATTCCATTGGCTGATTGGAACAGCAAATAGAATGCAAGCTCAATCCTATTGGCTGATTGGATCAGCCAATAGGATTGAACTTCAATCCTATTGGCTGATCCAATCAGCCAATAGGATTTTTTCAACCTTAATTCCGATTGGCTAATAGAATTCTATCAGCCAATCAGAATCTAAGGGACGCCATCTTGGATGCTCCGCGTCGGATGTCTTGAAGATGGACCCGCTCCACGCCGGATGGATGAAGATAGAAGATGCCGTCTGGATGAAGACTTCTGCCCGTCTGGAGGACCACTTCTGCTGGCTTCGTTGAGGACATCTTGTCGCTTGGATGAAGACTTCTCCCGGTAAGTGAATCTTCGGGGGGGTTAGTGTTAGGATTTTTTAAGGGTGTATTGGGTGGGCTTTATTTTTAGGTTAGGGCTTTGGGCAGCAATAGAGCTAAATGCCCTTTTAAGGGCAATACCCACCCAAATGCCCTTTTCAGGGCAATGGGGAGCTTAGGTTTTTTTTAGTTAGGGTTTTATTTGGGGGGTTGGTTGTGTGGGTGGTGGGTTTTACTGTTGGGGGGGTTGTTTGTATTTTTTTTAAAGGTAAAAGAGCTGATTTCTTTGGGGCAATGCCACGCAAAAGGCCCTTTTAATGGCTATTGATAGTTTAGTTTAGGCTAGGGTCTTTTTATTTTGGGTGGGCTTTTTTATTTTGATAGGGTTACTAGATTAGGTGTAATTAGTTTACAAGATCTTGTTATTTGTTTTTTATTTTCCGTAATTTTTTTTTTTTTTTGTAATTTAGCTAATTTTATTTAATGTATTTAATTTAGGTAATTTACTTAATTGTAGTGTAGTGTTAGGTGTTAGTGTAACTTAGGTTAAGTTTTATTTTACAGGTAAATTTGTATTTATTTTAGCTAGGTAGTTATTAAATAGTTAATAACTATTCTACCTAGTTAAAATAAATACAAACTTGCCTGTAAAATAAAAATAAATCCTAAGCTAGCTACAATGTAACTGTTAGTTATATTGTAGCTAGTTTAGAGTTTATTTTATAGGTAAGTATTTAGCTTTAAATAGGAATTATTTAGGTAATAATTGTAGGTTTTATTTATATTTATTTTAATTATATTTAAGTTAGGGGGTGTTAGGGTTAGGGTTAGACTTACGTTTAGGGGTTAATTTAGTATAGTGGCGGCGAAGTTGGGGACAGCAGATTAGTGGTTAATAAATGTAGGTAGGTGGCGGCGATGTTAGGGTCAGCAGATTAGGGGTTAATAATATTTAACTAGTGTTTGCGAGGTGGGAGAGTGGTAGATTAGGGGTTAATATTTTTATTATAGTGGTGGCAATATCCGGAGGGCCTCGGTTTAGGGGTTAATAGGTAGTTTATGAGTGTTAGTGTACTTTTAAGCACTTTAGTTATGAGTTTTATGCTACAGTTTTGTAGCATAAAACTCATAACTACTGACTTTAAAATGCATTAGGAATCTTGGAGGTAGAGGGTGTACCGCTCACTTTTTGGCCTCCCAGGACAAACTCGTAATATCAGCGCTATGCAAATCCCATTGAAAAAAAGACTTTACGAAATTTACCAAAGAAGTATGCAGTACACCTATACCTGCAAGACTCGTAATACCAGCGGGCATTAAAAAGCAGCGTTAGGACCTGTTTTAAGCTTACCGCAAAACTTGTAATCTAGCGGAAAGTTTCTAACAGATAATATAGAATAACTATACTTACAGTGTAGCAGCAAAGCTAGTACTAATATCTATGCAGATCATAATGTTATAAAAGAAATGAGAGAGTAGTATATACTACTTATAAACCTCACGGTGCCTCCCTCTTAACAAATTATATCTTACTAAAAAGGAGAGAGAAAAATATTAGAGAATACAATAATCCTCTAAAAAAGAAAGGGAATAAAAACGGCACACATATGAGGTGAATTCAACAATTTATTAAACACATATAGCATTTACAAAAGAAGTTTGCCCAA
Source organism: Bombina bombina (assembly GCF_027579735.1). Lineage (NCBI taxonomy): Eukaryota > Metazoa > Chordata > Amphibia > Anura > Bombinatoridae > Bombina > Bombina bombina. The sequence goes on along the minus strand of NC_069503.1, from coordinate 927,163,106 downwards.
ACATGCCCTGCCATCTCAAAATAGAGCAGAAACATGCAATCACACCACTATATACAAATTAAAACCAGAACTACATCTCATATCAATATAATACAAGCCTGTATCATTAAATCACACAATTAGTACCATTTCCTGTATCGGATAGCTATAAAATCCAAAACAGGTAGAGCTCTAGTATATCACTTATACATGCAGAGGTAAAGTAACACCACAGAGCTGAAAAATGGAAAAATATGTAAACAATATAAGCAAATTGTGAGGTGCTAAATAGAGTTTAAGCATATTAAGCTATAGATAAGTTTAGCAGGTTGTCCGGTTTTGTGAACGTCATGGTGAGTGAGTGGAAATGTAAAACCTAAATCATTGGAGTACATTGTGGCTGTTCCTTAAGGAATTATATGTGAATGGCTATGTTGTAGTACTCCAATAAGTGATATCTGTATATACATATAAGTTTGTTTTGGAGAAAGGGTAATAAAATATGTTTGTATTAATCTGGCTGATTGACCTGCCCCTTTAAGAAAATAAGAAATAGCACATATTGGTTGGCCAATTGGATACCACCAGGTGCTTTATAAGGAGGAGGTCCTATGATTGAAAGGTATGCCCTGATGAGCCCCTGAAACACGTTACTGTGGGGGTGAAACGTGCGTTGGCACTTGTGTGTGTTTTATCATGGAGAAGAGTCGACTATACTTCATTATATTCTATGTGTGAACTACTCTCATTTTTTACTACCTGTTATCATTTGTCTGTAACATTGTGAGCAACTCTGCATTAAATTAACAAAGCTGATACACTGCTGTGCTCCAAATGGTACATCTGTGGTAAGATTGCACAGTTTGTGATTTGCAGGTCTAGAGGTGTTATCCTGCTGATTGGATGCACCTGTGGAGAGACCAGATGCACTGAGCTCAGCGTGGTGAATGCTGTATGGCAATTTTGGAACAGAATGGACTGCATGACATAGGATGAATGGTACATCTATGGTAAGACCTATGCTATACCCTATGCATGCACTAAAATACAATCTTTGATGTGGATTATTGCTTTTATAGCACGTTATTAGTACATCTTGGTAAGAAAGCATACAAAGTACTAAGTGTGAGGCGTGGCTCACTACCTGTGTGAATATAAAGTGGAGTGGAACTAATAGCTTGCTATATAAAGTTTGGTACATCTGTGGTAAGATCACCTGTATACTTTGTATATGCTCACTATGCAATTTGCTGCCTAAGGTACATCTCTTGGTAAGAACGGGTATATAATATCCATTATGAAGATTTCTGCATTTGCAAACAAAATATCCAGTGTGAGGCGTTGTTTATTATCTGTGTGAACACATGGTGTAGCAAAATGGCCTGCTTGGTACATCTATGGTAAGATCAGATTTGTATCCCACACACGCCTAAAGTTGCAATCATTTGATTAAAGTATATCTTTTGATTCAAACGGATACATTGTATTCAGTATGAAGATTGCTTTGTCTTGCTAACAGCACGGCCTGTCCAATCAGGTGATTTTTGGAGGCTGACCCCTCCCATTTCTACATTCATCATAGGGAGGAGGTGAATGAACTTTTGTTAGCATTGCATGAACTTTATATTTGCTTGCTTGCTCATGTATATGTATATGTTTCTCTGTCTTGTTTCAAACTGTATACATTTACTCTGTGATCACAGGTTATTATTATTATTATGCAGCTCTGTGGTGTTACTTTACCTCTGCATGTATAAGTGATATACTAGAGCTCTACCTGTTTTGGATTTTATAGCTATCCGATACAGGAAATGGTACCAATTGTGTGATTTAATGATACAGGCTTGTATTATATTGATATGAGATGTAGTTCTGGTTTTAATTTGTATATAGTGGTGTGATTGCATGTTTCTGCTCTATTTTGAGATGGCAGGGCATGTTTGGGCAAACTTCTTTTGTAAATGCTATATGTGTTTAATAAATTGTTGAATTCACCTCATATGTGTGCCGTTTTTATTCCCTTTCTTTTTTAGAGGATTATTGTATTCTCTAATATTTTTCTCTCTCCTTTTTAGTAAGATATAGCAGATCATAATGTACTTCAAGGTGCTTATTGCTTTATAGGGCAAAAACTGTATACCACACTCCTTAGTGTTGTATAATGTCCACTGTATTGCTATAGTTAAGTTGGAGATTCATGGCATCTACTAACTTACACTAGGGGTTTGTGTTAAGCCAACATATATGATCTGGATAAGTAGCAATCATAGCAAGATATAAACGGTCCCCAACAATGGTAGCAAGGTATAAACATTCCCTATATTAATAAGCATGCCAATTCAAAAACATAGATACTGATAAACTGTGTACTTTAGACATCTTAACTTGTGTGGCACAACTATTGAAGAAAGTAATAACAATTTTTTTGCAAAAATAAGAGATTTTACATGACCTATGTCACACAGAAAAATAAATACTTAATATTATGTAAGTTATTGACTAGTAACTTGTGATCAAAGTATAAGTCTTACAAGTCATAAAGCAGTTGTTTCAGGCTATTAAGCATTCATTAAAAGTTATGAAGTTGGGGAACTCAAAGCCGAGTCACATCAGTAAGAGCGTGTTTACCCTATACCAGTTGTACAGGAACATATCTGCCGCATGCCAAGCGGAGTTATATGAGTCTTTTGAGAAGGCCTGCCTATCTCTGCTAGACTAGGCTGTTCAAAAAGAACTTTGGAGGAGTTCCAAAAACTGCGGGACCCAGGCACATACATAATGGCCTCTTCAGGTCGGCTGCCAAGCTCAACGCCCTGGCTGCCCCATTGCCTCAACTACAGGACTATCCTGCCAATCACAGAAACCGTCATCGACTCCCTTCAGAGGGCCTGCCGCATCCATCCGATCAGGGGCCAAGGTGGGTTGCATGGGTCTCTCACAAACACCCGCAGTGGACAGAAAGGATTTCCCTCACCTGAAATCCGGATCGGACTTAATTGCATATCCCTTCTTTGGATGATGGGCTCTGCAGTCATCGCAGTTTCAGACTCAGAAACAGTCACTTGCAAATGTGTACACTCCATGAGAGACAAATGTCGGTCAAATCTGCTGTGAATCCGCAGCTATAAATCGATCATGAAGTCTTGTATTATCATATAGTCTACCTCCATTTTCAGTATAGTATGTAGAAAGGAGGAGAGCTGAAGGTTTTCTCCACAAACCCGGTTCTCCGGGTGCTGAGAGTTTTCTCCGTGGAGGCTGCCAAAGACCTCAGCAATGAAGCCTGAGAGACCCTGCGGTTACACAATATAGATATTGCCCGAACCAGCAAACTATCCACTTTTCAGAGAGTAAAATTCTGCGCTGCATGGCATCCTAGTATTTTTATTACATGGGGGATTTAAGTCAATCTGCCAGAGCTCCCAGTTTTGTGGCCATCTTCGGCCCTAGTCCGGACATGGCCCTCAAATTCTATTTATTGGAATGTACCTTCATTAGGTGTTTGCTTTTTTATAGAACACAATTTACAAATGAGACCAAAGAGAAGATAAAAGACTTGATTTGGTGAAGAATACATATATCAGCATTGCAGGTGTAATATATTTGTAGTGTAATACTGACAGTATAACTTATAATTCCACTCAAGACTTGTTTCCTACAGATACGTAGTTAACTCCAAGCTGTTGCTCTGCATTAGTCTGAAATTGCTCAGCTTCTGCTGCCAATGGAGTCTATTTAAATGATTATAATGTACTTTATTTAGGGGTTTGTTTGTTTGTCTTATTATGAAACTAATTTACAAATGAGACTAAATAGAAGATAGAACACTTGACTTGGTGAACAATACACATATCAGCATTGCAGGTGAAATATATTTGTCTTACTCTAATACTGACCATATAACTTTTAATTGCACTCAAGAGTTGTCTCATAAAGATACACAGTTAACTCTACACTGTTGCCCTGTATTAGTCTGAAATTAAGTGTTCAGCATCTGCTGCCAATAAAGTAGACTCTATCCCCATTAAACAAGCTCTCAAGCAATTGCTTGTTCTGTGCTTGACAGGCCTTGACAATATACTGCACAATCTATTTTAACAATGTTATCCTGACTTAGAGTAATAATTTTCTGCATCCTTGAGAAATTATAGTTTCTTTGATCTTTGTTTAGTGCAAGACGTAAATTTTCAGACAACCGTATGGGTCTCGCTAAGTGTTATTTGCCAGATGTAGAACACAAACATATTTATGCAAGATAAATATACTGTTCCATATTTGTAATTGCAGATTCATATTTTTCTTTTTAAAAGATGCTGTTAAATACTTTTACTTTTATCTAAAAATTGTCTGTAAAGACAACACATAAATAGGGGAATAAGCAACATTTCTTAGATACTGTATCAACTGGATTCTCTTATCTCAGTAGCTGTCTTAAAGGGACACTAAACCAATTTTTTTTTTCATTATTCAGATAGAGTATACCATTTTAAACAACATTCCAGTTTACTTTTATTATCTAATTTACTTCATTCTTTAGATATCCTTTGTTGAAGAAATAGCTATGCATATGGGTGAGCCAATCACACTAGGCATCTATGTGCAGCCACCAATCAGCAGCTTCTGAGCCTATCTAGATATGGCTTTTCAGCAAAGAATATCATGAAAAATAAGCAAATTAGATAATAGAATAGTTGTTTAAAATGGCATGCTCTATCTAAATCATGAAAGAAAAAAATTGTGTTTCATGTCCTTTTAAGTGTTGTTAAAGGAAATGTTAAAGTAAAAACAGGCCCTGCTCTTTTTTACTTTAAATGGTGATTACATTTACATTTGGTGATTTACATTATAAATACATTTATAAGCATAGTATTGAAGTTATTCCAAGCCTCCCTCTAGTCATGGGTGCCGTCATGTTAAAATCTGTCTTTCACTGCATTACAGTGCTGATGTGTTTGCACGTGTGAGGCAAGACTCCTTCAGATCCCTAGAGTGTAACCAAGGTTCCAAAATGGTGTGACTCATACTTAGAGAGAAGGGCATGTAATGTATTTAGTGTTAAGCTTCCCTTTAATGTACATTTAAAAACTTTGCATGATGTACTTTTTTTTTTTAATCCAAAGATTTAAATAGGGCTGGACTGGCCTACAATGTTCCAATAAATCTCCATATTTGGTGTTTTTATAATTATGGGCTTTTTATATTGACTCTTATATCGACTCTACATATGAATATACATAAGTAATACTGTGCTGAGATTAACGAGCAACTTTTATAACGCACATGATTCTGCAACCTGAGCAGTGAAGAACACAAAAGACAAAATGTGTGTAAATTCTACTTATATCTATCTCAGCTGAGCCAGAACGACAGTTCTCCTAAAGACAGTAAATTAATTATCTAAAATGTTTTCTGTACTGTAAAAAGGTCTGTTAAAGAGAGATGCATGGGTACTGAAATGTTTGTGTTATAACCATCACACTGCTTTTGCAGAACAGATAAATAAGTAAAAAAAAAAAAACATTTATTTCGATTAAAAATGTTATACTAAAGGCTGACAAACTCTTTCCAAATATTGAAAAATAGTCTTTTTTTTTTTCCATTTGTATTTGAAAATGTGGTAGAATGCATTACACATGACACATAACACATAACAGGTAGCATGGCTTCTAATGATGTTATCACAGACTTGGCAGCCTACATTAGCGAGTACTAGAGTTACACCTTTTAATTAGCATTCATAAGGTTGTGTATGGTCCAGCTCAGTATAAATTAAACATTTATGACTCCTTTTAAGCCGTCCAGGATGCAGAAAGATGAAAAATGTATACCTTGCTATTACTACTGTCAATTTATTCTGTATAAAACAAAACCTAGAAAAACAGAGAGAAATGAAATATTAATATTTCATAGGCCATTTAGAATATTTTGTATTAACAATGACTAACCTATGACTAAATACATTAGATAAATATTATAAGCTGTGCTTTAATTAGTCAGTGATAGCCTTTGAGTATATAAAAATATACACACATAAATGTTAAAATTGAAACACTGTAACTCCAGAGGTAGCATGTCTCAAGTCAGCAATAACTTCATTTTCATAAGCCACTGCCGACTCTCTGAATAAGTGTGATGTTTAAGCCCTTAAGGACCAGCAACGTACCCTGTATGTCGTCGGCCTTTTTTTGGGACTTGATTGTTTTATAACGCGGTCTTGCCACCAGCGTTGAGACTGCTCTATTCCACAAAGCCTGCTGGAGGGAGTGCATTAATAGCGTGTTCTTGCTAGACTTGTGCTATTATGTCCTGAAAAAAACCTTAACGACCAGTAACATACAGGGTACATTGTGGTCATTAAGGGGTTAAATGCTCGTGCATGAGGCATGCACATCATATGTGAGTATGCCACTGAAACAGTGATAGCTTTTACTAGAAGTATTTTAATTAATACAGGAGCATTGCACAAATGCATTTTGACCATTATGTTAATCACATTTACAATACTCCTTGAATGAAAGAATTTAGGGCCAGATTATAAGTGGAGCGCAAAATATCGCTATCACTAAAGAAACATTTGCGCTCCACTTTGTAATACCAGCGTACACAAATGTGCGCTGGTATTACGGGTAATAGCACGCATCCATAGGTTCCAATGAGAGCATCATTCTCATGCAGTGAGACACAAGATGAGAACTAGCGCAGCAAAGGGGGTAACTCCCGCAGCGATGGGCAGCATATGTAAATATATATGTATATGGTTATATACAAATATATTTATATGTCAAGTTGTGTATATACACATAAATATATATGTATATAAGCATATACATTTATTTTTACTGGGAACACACAGTTCCCATAGACTGCAATGTAAAGGCACTTTTCAGTGCTGTTTCTTTTCAAACACCGCACCATCTTTAACCCACACAAACTGCTAAAATTAAAAAAATAAATAAAAGTTGTAACGGCTGGTTATTTATAGCGCTCGTAAATGTGCAAATTTGCCCGTTTGTGGGCGTGCCATAATTTAACGCTCCACTTGTAATCTAGCCCTTAGTGTGTTGATTTGCCATATGCTAATAATGTTTGTTTCACACTAATTCAATTTTAGGGCTAATAAATATTTTTTTTCAAGAGCTGCCTTGTTTTCTCAGTTTTTGTGTATAAAATTATTCAGCACTCTCACAAGAGAATATTTTTCAATACATTACTAATGCAGAGATAACTTTAATTAGCCTATAAATTCAGACTTTTGCACTGAATTCTTCACATGAAGGGGCGGATTTATCAATAGTCTGTCCGGCATGATACGCTCAGCAGATCATGTCCGACAGACATCGCTGAATGCTGACAGCATTAAATGTCTGATTGACAACCCTTTCTCCAGACCATCCTGGAGAAAAGACAAAATTCTAGGAATTCTGACCCTACTCTAAGAGTAGCTATTTGATTCACACCAATAAAAGTATTTACGCCATACATTGTGGTAAATCTTACGAGTAACAGGCTTGCAAGCCTGAATCAAAGTATCAATGACAGACTCAGAAAACCTGCGCTTAGCCAGAACTAAGTGTTCAATTTCCAAGCAGTCAGATTCAGAGAAACGAGATTTGGATAGAGGAAAGGACCCTTAGTTAGAAGGTCCTTCCTCAGAGGTAACCTCCAAGGTGGAAGGGATGACATCTTCACTAAGTCCACAAAACAGATCCTGCGAGGCCATGCAGGAGCTATTAGAATTACAGACGCTCTCTCCTGTTTGATATGAGCAATGACTCATGGAAGGAGAGCAAATGGAGGAGACAGGTATGCTAGACCGAAATCCAAAGGAACCGCCAGAGCATCTATCAGGGCGGCCTGAGGATCTCTTGACCTTGAACCGTACCTTGGAAGCTTGGCATTCTGACAAGACACCATCAGAACCAACTCCAGCACTCCCCACTTAAAGGTTAACCTGGAGAACACCTCCGGATGGAGAGCCCACTCCCCGGGATGAAAGGTCTGTCTGCTCAGGAAATCAGCCTCCCAGTTGTCCACTCCTGGAATGTGGATGGCAGATAGAAGACAATTGTGAGCTTCCGCCCACTGCAGAATGTGAGTCACCTCCTTCATGGCCAAGGAACTCAGAGTTCCTCCCTGGTCGTTGATGTAAGCCACTGAGGTGATGTTGTCCAACTGGAACCTGATAAACCGGACTAAGGACAACTGAGGCCAGGCCATCAGAGCATTGAAGATCGTTCTCAACTTCAAGATGTTAATTAGAAGAAAAGACTCCTCCCGAGTCCATAGGCCCTGAGCCTTTAACAAGTCCCAGACTGCTCCCCAGCCTAGCAGGCTGGCATCCATGGTCACAATCACCCAGGAGGGTCTCCTGAAGCATGTGTCCTGAGACAGATGATACTGAGAAATCCACCACTAGAGAGAGTCTCTTGTCAACTGGTCTAGATCTATCCTCTGAGATAGACAATGGAATGGAGACCATTTGGATTTGAGCATGCATAATTGCAGAGCTCTCAAATGGAATAGAGCAAAGGGAATGATGTCCATCAGACCAATTACCTCCATACATTGAGCCACTGATGGCCAAACAGTAGACTGTAGAGAGAGGCAAGTAGTCAGAAGCTTGGATCTTCTGACCTCCGTCAGAAAAATTTTCATAGATAGAGAATCGATAATGGTCCCTAAGAAAGCCACCCTTGTAGCTGGAACAAAGGAACTCTCTTTCTTTTTGGAACAAATTCACATCCCAGCTGTGGGAACATAGAAAAGACAACAAGATCTCTGTATGAAAGTTTGCTTGTTGAAAAGATGACACCTGAACCAATATATCATCCAGGTAAGGTGCCACCGCAATTCCTGACAACTGCCAAGAGGGCCCCCAGAACCTTTGAGAAGATTCTGGGAGCTGCGGCAAGGCCAAACTGAAGAGCCAAAAACTGAAAGTGCTTGTCTAGAAAAGCAAATCTCAGGAACTGGTGATGATCCCTGTGGATGGGAACATGAAGATATGCGTCCTTCAGGTCTATGGTTGTCATGAACTGAAACACTTGGACCAAAGGAAGAATGGAATGAGTGGTTTGCATTTTGAGAAACTTGTTGAGACACTTTAGGTCTAAAATGGGTCGAAAAGTTCCCTCTTTTTTGGGAACCACAAACAGATTTGAATAAAATCCTAGACCCTGTTCTCTTACTGAAACTGGAACAATCACTCCCAGGGAGGAAAGGACCTGAACCCTCTTTAAGAATGCCTCTCTTTTTACCTTATCTGCAGATAACCTTTAGAGGAGAAATCTGCCCTTGGGAGGACGAGATTTAAATTCTATTTTGTACCCCTGAGATACTATGTCCACAGATGTGTGGTAGACCGAGCGCTAGTATTTTACAGCCTTATGCTCACTGGCAAAAGTCCCCTAGTGGACTTGGGATGTGACTACAATTGTGTGATATAGTGAGCGCTGGGAAGCTTAAAAGGACTGTGAGATATGGATATGTTAAAAATGGAATGTATTTATTACAGTTAATATACAATGAAAATACAATATAATACATACAAATTAAAAAGCTTCTAAAATTCTTCCTAAAATCTCTATGGATCCATGAGATATAAGTCTTAAGGATATAGTGTTACCTATATCTGTGGTGTTGGAACAAATATTACGTTAGCTCCGACAACAGTCTAAGACCATAGTATTATGGTCTATAAAGTGCAGTTTAAGCACAGATATTTACAAACAGCAGATGTGATGTAAATGGACAAAATTGGCGTAGTACAATGTCAATAATACAGATGTCAACAATACAGATGCAGTATAAAAGTATAAGTGATAGAAATACAATATAAATAAAAGTGTAGGAGAAATCCAATTGTGTAAAAATGGAAATAAAATTTGTTGAAAAAATGAAGAAATTTATGTCTCTCAAATAGTTTCTTAAAAAATGTCTCTTTGGAAAATCACAGTGTTCCAAAAAAAAAAAAAAATATATATATATATATATATCAGAGTGTTCCACAAAAATTGCAAAAGTGGAGGGGGCGGAGCGAGCAGCCGAGCATGATGGCCGCATTCTAGTGAAGCTCTGAATGCGGGCCGGGTATTATCACCTCTAAGAACGACTCAGTGCCTTAATGACAAGCCCTAAAACTACTTCTAGCTAAAGCTAACTCCTGATGGCCACTTTGGTAAAAGCCAGCAACTAAACCCCTTACAGGGCGCGCCATCAGAGCGGATATTCAGATTTGCGGCCTCCACCGCGCCTGTCATTTCTGCAACCCTGACTACGACATTACAACCTACGGCCAGGGATTAAGCAGACACAAGAATCTTAGGCAGACACCGTACAAGAGGCTCGCAAAACAGTTTGCTCGCCAGCACATGGCACCAGGAACATTTGTCGCTACAACTTAGGAAATCCCCAGAGGTCAGACCACGCCGTGAGGCCCGCGGTAAGATATAAACGCACAACTTCTGACGCCACATAATAACAAGCAGACAACACGCTCACACTTGAAAGAACTCCATCTATATCATAGCCTACAAATTCTAACCTGGCTTACAGACTGCATCCATTCACGAGACTTTACAATTTTATATAAAGTGCTGTTAAACGCGCACCCCTAAGGTAACCAATTACCGGAAACGCTTCCTCACTGTTCTGCTCTAAGCTCCGCTACACAGGGAATTTTCCTACAGATGATAAGTGTACTTCACATGTCCTGATTCACCATAAAAAAGATTGTACACTTTAATTATGCCGGGTATTAGAGCACCCTGAAAGATGCACTTCTCACTCATACTACCTAATCATCCTGGTATGTAAAGCACAACCCACCGTTGTGGGTACATCTTCTGAAGTATCAGTGCCTTTAAGGCTCCCCAGGAAGCCATTATAACGACACCTCTGTTAATATATTCTGATCTGCCCTCCTCAACAACAGCAGCAAAACAGAAACTTGGGAAAATAATACCTTAGTCACAGCTTTAACAGCACACATTGATTGCAAAGGTTACAAAGAAAAGGACACATAAGTCTGAGACATATATTTCTACATCTGTGTCTCCAGACAACACACTCCTCACGCACGTACCCCCGTCCCTTTTCCCGCCATACTATTGTGTGGTGGGTCATACCCCACTTTCCCTTTTCCGCGATCACCCTGTGAGGGTAAAACTCCCTAGGGGGTGCAGTGTGCTGAGATACCGCAAATCAAACCCTGCAGTTTAATACCATTTCCAGGCAATATGTCACAGAGGAAAAACACTCGCCAAGATAAGCCGCAAAAGCTTCCACAAAATAACCAGCCTGCAGTACACACTTTTTTCAAACATACGGACTCACTATCCACGACTAAAGTGACAGATCCCCTGCTGGCCAATATGGAAGAGGATCAAGACAGCTGCTCATCTATAACCACTGAAGCCGTAACTGCTAATACAGCCCAAGAGGATGACACTCCAATTACATATAAAGCCATTGTAACCTTAATTGAGCAGGTTAAGACATGCATCAAAGACGAATGTGCTGACCTGAAAAAAGAGATCAGTGACCTGGGCCACAGGGTGGACACCTTAGAAGAGCACGAATTCGTAGTGGCTCAGAAGCTAGCACATCTCTCAACAAATCAAGCTCAACAAGATCAACACATCACAGAGCTCGAAGATAAAATTGATGATTTAGAAAATCGCACTAGAAGGGGAAACCTCCGCTTCAGAGGGATACCAGAATCGGTGGAAAACAGTGAAATCCGTGAATACCTTCAAGCCTTATTCGCAGAAATATTAGGGAACAATCTTCCTGACAACCCTGATATCCCACTAGATAGGGCTCACCGGGCATTACGACCAAAGCCCCCAGATGATCTCCCTCCAAGAGACATTGTAGTTCATTTTCAGAACTACAACCAAAAGGAGGAAATATACAATGCCGCTAGGAAGAAACAAGCCATACATTTCCAAGACAATCGAATACAAGTATATCAGGATTTATCACTCAGGACACTACAGAAAAGACGGGATTTCCAACCTCTAACATCACACCTCCGCTCACTCCATATCCCCTATAGATGGGGATTTCCCACCTCAGTAATAGTGATGAAAAATGGGAAGAAAATGGAATGCTCTTCACCATTAGACATTCACAGATTCTGTACTATTATGAAAATCTCTATACCGGATATAACAAATCTACAACTCCCACAAAGACAACAGAGTGGCATAACCAGCCCCAAATCTCAACGGAGACCAGGTCAAGACACCAATTCCAGACAGAATAGGAGGAGACAGGTTACTCCTACCAGCTCTGAAAACATGGACTCAGACTCTATCAGATGAGTAAATGTATTGTTCTTTCTCACTTGATTTTCCTCTTCCCACTAGACTTTGAACATTATTACTAGGATGCCCATTTTGCATAGATCCATATGTTACTACTTTATTTGTGAAGTCTCTACTTTCATCAAGCTAGGTTTTTACTAAATCAAGTTCTGTTTTGTTATGCACTAAGTTTAAAAGGTTGTTTATGATATGTTTTCCTACATTTTCTTGTTAGAGCCGATGTTACTTTTGAGTATTCTTACTAGTCCACAAAACGACCTCTCAATACGGCTGCCTACTAGACCATACTAACCGACCTGACTATCCCTTACCTTAGAGCACCAGGACAGGACCTGCACATATGCCCTCATAGAGGATTCCTAAGTTTTTACTGATTCAAGTTCTTTTTTTTAGTATGCTCTAAGTTTGAAATGTTATTTATAATATGATTACCTGCATTTTGTTTTCTTTAATTGTTGTAAAGTTGGTGTTCTATTTATGTACTCATACTAGGCCACAAAATAACTTTTCTCCATAGCCATCTGATAGGCCACACTAACCGACCTAACTATCTCATACCTGAGGACCCCAAGACGAGACTCGCACACACGCTCTCACAGATGAATTCCCTACTATATTTTACAACCTCCCTTTCCCACAACCTAGATCACTAACGGAATTCAATGGTACTTAGACGCACTGACCTATCGGGAGATCTTGATAGCCTGACTCTTGACTAACCTCTACGACCTGCATAATATGTATAAAACTCAGCATCTCTGGGAAATTGTTATCTTCAGCTGACTACACAAAAGGCCCACATAGCACTCTTCAATAACCCCAGAACACTCTTAGATAACACTTAAGGCAGCTGTTTATATTCTTAGGACTAGACCAAATCCCGAGAGCCACCTATCCGTTACTACTGGGCTAATTTTACACCCAATTAGAATACACACGCACGGACTTATTTTGCTTCAATACCCGGCCTGTAATAATAGCCCCTTGACAACCTGATATTTGTACCTTTTTCTTTTTTTGTCTCTCTTCTTATCAGTTCCAAATCAAAATTGTATATTAATGTTATTTGAATTAATATTGCTAAAAAATATTGCAAACTGTTCTGCTACTCTTCTCAAGTCATAATTGTTCTTCTCCACTCCCCATCCTAACTGACAACCTCTAAACAACACCTTCGCTCTTCCCTGTCCCTTCTTTACATTTCCAGCAAAAAACTTTCCACCCCCCTCCCAGCGTCCCATCTGGTCTTGCGGTAACTGTTGAATAGCTAGTACACGTCTTCGGACAATATGATGGCACCCAGAACACACCACAATGAGGAAACCTTACTCATAGCCACACAAAACGTTAAGGGCTTTCTCTCAGCAGAAAAGCGCTCTATCGCATTTCATGATTTCTATAAACAAAAAATTGACATCATTATGACTCAGGAAACTCACTTCAAAAAAAATCGTGAGCCTATTCTATCTAAGAGATATTATGACCAACACTATTGCAGCTCGAGTACACATAGAAAAAATGGGGTCAGCATCTCGTTCAGACGTAATTTCCCTTTTGAATTATTACAGAAATCCACCGACAACGAGGGCAGAATCCTAATCTTAGTTGGCCTATGCTACGGTGCCCCTCTTACCCTGGTAAACACCTATGCTCCAAATAGACCCACTCCAAGCTTTTTTAAAACCCTGGCCAACAAAATTCTAGATCATGCTAAAGGCCCCGTCATTGTTGGCGGAGATCTCAATTTTCCCATGAATCCAACACTAGATACGTCTAGTGGGAAATCATACCTCCGTAATAATACTCTTAACTCCAACTGCGCAGCCCTGCGAGCGATTAACTTATTCGATACATGGAGAATAGTACACACTAATAAGCATGACTACACTTTTTTCTCACACCCCCAACACTCATATTCCAGATTAGATTATATTTTATGTGATCAAGCCCTACTCTCTGCTCTGGTACACTCGAAAATTTCCCATACCTCATGGTCTGACCACAGTATGGTCACCACAGAATTTAAATGGGCCAATAAACCCCGCACTACATTCAACTGGAGACTCAATGACCACATACTGACCAACCAGGAAACAGTTGATGATATTAAGAAACACTCAGACAAATTTTTTAGCCTAAATAAGCCTGAAGACACGTCGCCCGCTAACAACTGGGAGACCTACAAATGTTTTATTAGAGGGGTTATAATAAAGCACACTGCCACGCAACGTAAGATTCACACGACTCAATTCACCTCCCTGACTAAGGATCTGACTGCTTGTGAAGCTAGACTTAAAAAAGACCCATCTTCTACCACTGAATTAGCCAAGCTAACTGAAGCCAGAGAAGCCTTAAACAAATTTCTGATACAAAAAGCCCATATGAGGGCATTGACCACTAAATCTAAATTTTTTGTAGAAAGCAACAAAGCAGGCCGCCTCTTAGCTAGGTCCCTTAAAAAACAAAGATTGTCCAATTTCATTAGAGAGATCCGACGCCCTTCTGGTGGGTTTGCCCATAAAAATGAAGAAATTATCAACTCATTTGTTTCTTACTATACAAAATTATATAATCTGGTGGACATCTCCCCACAAGACAAGGCAAAGAGATTAGAAGCATATCTAGCCAATGTTTCCACACCCTCACTCACAGAAGATGACAAACAACTCTTAGACTCCCCCATCACCCTACAAGACATCAATCTAGTTATAAAAGCCCTGCCAAATGGCAAATCCCCTGGCCCAGATGGCCTCTCGACTAAATTCTATCAACTTTTACAACAACACATAAACCCCCAACTTCTATTACTATATAATGATATAGACCACGGCACTGTCTTCCCTAGCTCCCTTTTAGAAGCAGTAATCACAGTTATCCCCAAACCAGGCAAACCTACTGACATGGTTAGCAATTATAGACCGATCTCACTTATAAACATTGATATGAAAATATTTGCAAAAATCCTGGCCAACCGCATGAATATGATACTACCCAACATAATCCACCCTGACCAGGTGGGTTTCATTAGGGGAAGAGAGGCAAAAGACAACACCACCAGACTGCTCCACTCTTTGCAACAAGCCCATCTCAATAACTCACCTCTTGCTTTACTCTCAACAGACGCAGAGAAGGCGTTTGACAGGGTGGACTGGCAATTTATGTGGTCTGCCCTGTCAAAATTTGGCTTTTCCAAACTTTTCATTTCCAGAATACAGGCCCTTTATCACAGCCCGAGCGCAAAGATTAAGGTTAACAACCATCTATCCCATCCTTTTTCCATATCCAACGGAACACGTCAAGGGTGCCCACTCTCACCTCTACTATTTGCTATCACAGTCGAAATATTAGCAATACAAATTAGACATTGTCAACATATTCATGGCCTAAATTTCGGAGATATTACCCAAAAATGCCTCTTGTTTGCGGACGACGTGATCTTTACTCTACGGTCCCCAAACACCTCTGTGCCTGCCCTCATACAAATCTTAGAAGAGTATAAGCTAGTCTCTAACTTCTCCATTAACATGGAAAAATCGGGATTAATACCGATAAACCTAACTCCCCAAGAAACGCTGACTATATCACGACACACAAAATTTGTACTATCGGATAAACTTAAATACTTAGGTTTGACAATCTCTAAAGACATACGCGCACTCTTCCCAGATAACTATACCAATCTCCAAGAGAACATTAAGACCTCGCTAGAGAGCTGGCATAGACAGGGACACCTGTCCTGGATAGGACGAATTAACACGGTAAAGATGGCGATAGTCCCCAGATATTTATACCTATTCCAAACCCTACCTATGCCCATACCAAAGACCTTCCTCCTAACGCAACAAAAAATGATTAACTCTTTCATTTGGTCATATAAACGCCCGAGAATAGCACAACATACTATGTACCTGAGTAAGGAAGATGGAGGCCTTGGTGTCCCCAACCTTACTAACTATTACAAAGCCACACATTTAACCAGAATTGTAGCATGGAATCATGCCAATCCCTCGAAACTGTGGACCCAAATGGAAAGTTACCTAGCACAGGTTGACCACATGAGAGACTTACCTTGGATCCCCAAGGAATCCAGACCGCATACTATACAAAAAAACGACTATATTAAAACCACACTAGAGGTGTGGGACGACGTACTCACCCATACAAAAGGAGTTTCCACCAAGTTATCTCCCTTGTCACCCTTCCTACACTACCAACTCTTTCTCAAACATAATCTTTTCACCCATTCCCCAGCCAATAAAATCCATAAGCACCTACCAATCTACTTAATGACCAACGCTTCAGGTGTTAAAGACAGAATAACGCTTAATGAAGAGCTAGGTCCCCCTTTTCACTGTTGGTACTCCTACCTACAGATTAGACATGCAATCAGTCATAGCACGCACAAAGAACTGATACTTCGACCCCTAACCACATTCGAGCAGCTATGCATCAATCCCAATATACACAGAGCACATCTTTCCATAACTTACAAAATTCTCAGGGGCTCCTTCCCTGGGACCAGACCTACATATCTATCTAAATGGTCAGACGAGTTCCAATTTGAAATAGATACAGAGGACTGGAGAAGATGCTTCCGACATACGCACTCCGCTTCCCTATCAGTGACTATAGCTGAATTAAACTACAAAATATTAGCCCGGTGGTATCTAACCCCTCAGCGCCTGAGGATCATATATCCTGCCGCCTCTTCCACCTGTTGGAGGAGATGCGGAGAAGAAGGTACCCTTACCCATATATGGTGGTCGTGCCCCTTATTAAACACTTTCTGGAATCAAATAGAACGGCACATTACTAAGATCCTGGGCATTACTATCAAACTTACCCCATCAATCATACTTCTCAACCTCACCCCTGACCTTACCTGTGCCTACCGCAAAAAATTACTACTTCTAATGCTCTCCTGTGCTAAACGGTTAATTCCCCGAAAATGGAAGACGTGTGAGATACCCACTATCGCCCAATGGAAACACGAAGTAAAACACATTCTCACGTTAGAAAAGATGCATTACTGTTTTATGGGTAAACTTGACATGATATCTAATATCCAATTCATATGGGAACAGGGATCCCTCGACCACACTGAAATCGCCAATCCGACACCATCTATATGATGCTGTCATCTCTGAACTCCCCCTGCTCAATGAAGCAACAGGGACTTAAGTGCGCTTTGTTGCACTTTTATTACGCTGGACCAGATGGGACGCTATTTTCTATTTCCTATCCCCTATTTTATATTTCATATTTCATATTCCATATTTCGCATTCCACACTACACCTTCCATACCTTCCCCCCTAACCCTCAATCCTTTCCCCCCTAACCAAACTGAACCCCCCTATATTCCCCATTGATATATTGTGACTTACCTTCAATTCTTAATTTCTCAACTTTAATAAATCTTAAAAATAATAATGAAAATTTGGTAACTAAATACAGATGACTGCCTGTATAGTGAATTGCTGTGATGCTATTGCTGGACAAATGAAAATGTAACACTGGTTCTTTTTTTTCATTGTACCAATTTTCAATAAAAATCATTTAAACAAAAAAAAAATTGCAAAAGTGTTCCACAAAAATTGTAAAAAATTAATCCACAAATAAATATCAAAGTGTTCAAAAAATATGGTGGGTAAGTGCGTTCAAAAAAATCCTAGATGATTAACTTCCAAAATAAACTCCAATAGCTGTGGTAGACGTGAAGGAGATTATAAGAATGCAGAATATAAAAAATATATAAAAAATGTAGAATATAAAAATGCAGAAGAAAAAAAAAGTACAATAATGTGGCGGGTAGGTCCAAAGTCCTCCTCCTAATCTGTGGGTGAAATAAAGTGCAATAGTGTAATAACGTCTAGATGTGGTATAATAAAATCAGAAAATTGCTCACCAGTATGTCGACGCGTTTCGGCCCTCCTAGGCCTTTCTCAAGACAATACTGGTCTGTATGTCTCTGGGAGCTTTATACCCTAATACCATAGGTGATTGGTTCTATTTTGGCGCCAAAAGTCGGGGTCTGCCCTTTCCTGTTTAGCCCAGTGTTACATGGGAAATGTATTTTTTTTTTTTTTTTTTTTTTTTTTGTCTCTTATGTTTTAAAAGATATCTGTATTTGATTCACTTCATACGTGTTTATTATTTATATTGTATGTGTTATTGTTTGGGGGCATCTCTTATCTTACTAATGTAATGTATATCAGGCGGTGTATCTTATTTTTGATATCCCCACTTCCGGGGTGTTTAACTTACTATCCCTTCCGGTTCTTTTATCTGTAGCTTAACATCCGGTTTCGCTACTTCCGGTTTCGCTCTCGCTAATTCCGGTTTCGCTTTTACCGGAAGTGTGTATTTATTCTTATCCGGTTGTACTATTGCCGGATGTTTATCTAATTTGGAACCTTAGTCTTGTCTGGACCCTTTCTATATGGCCTGCATGACTATATAATGGGTTAGGGGTCCGTCGTTGTCCTGATTGTGTCTATATAAGCCAGTGTTTGATTCTTTAATGCATATATACAAAACAGCCTTAACGTATATGTGTAGATGCTGATTATTGTATGTGCTATGATCGGTGCGTATTTCACAAATACCTAGGGATTTAAAACTGTAAAATATCATAAAAAATCGTAAAATATGTAAAAAATCTCTTCAAGGGCATTTAGAGTTGTTAAAAGTTCTCTGAAAATTCTCTAAAAATTCTCTAAAAGTTATATATGTGCATATCACAAATATAGAAATTTGTGTGAATAAGTCACATGCTGAAAATGCGGGGTTTACTTAGAATTTGTTCCGTGGATGTAAAAGAGTATATGAAATGAGGATTGGGTTTTGCATATAATAAAGAGGCTTTTTAGGAAGCGTGTGGGGGTCAGGTCTCACATTAGTTTAAAGAGGTTGTTAAACCTATTGGAGTTGGCATAAATGAATGTTGATAGTTAAAGTCGCTTGTCTGCAGTAATTTGGACGTCTTTATTTAAATTGTTTGTACATGGAGGAGAGAATGGTTTTTGCTGGTGTACTTCAGGGAGAGAACCTCTCCGGTGTATATTGTATTTTGTATTCTAGGTGCTTAGGAAGGGAGTTTAGTTAGTTATATATTTTCCTCAGAGAAGAATGGAGAAGGAAAGGACTCCTATTTCTCAATTTCTTCAATCTATTGATGAATATCTGGGGACCTAATATGGCGGATTCTGTCTTCTGTTCTATCAATCTAGAGCGTGCAATCCAGCTAGTGTGAAAACACATGCTTTTATTGGTATGCTTTTGCTTGATAAGGATATTTAATGGTAAATTCATTTTATGCATCATCTATAAGGAGTAGCATTTGCTGTCTAGTCTTTTCGTAAAGACAGCAAGTGTGACAGATCCTCTTTGTGATTTAGTCCCTTGGGGAAAAGGCAATCCAATGTAAAGATCCATTTGGATTCATTGAATAGCAGTTTCTTCTCGTAGTTTCCTCCTCGCCAGTTTTTCTCTATCTTTTGTATCCCGAAGAATTTAAAGTCTTTTATATTACCTTTATGGGTTATGGAGAAGTGTCTATACAGTGGCGTGTCTTTATCCAGTTTTTCAATGCATAATATATGCTCCCTTATTCTGTCTTTTAGTGTTCTTGAAGTTTGTCCTACATATTGTAGGCCGCATGGGCAGAATATTATGTAGATGACTCCCTTATCTTGACACCTGATGAGGTCTTGTATCTTGTGTTCATCCCTCTTGTTATGTCCAAAGAATTTGTTCGTTTTGACTCCACTCCTACAGGCCTTGCAGTTCGGGCACGGGAAGAAGCCTTTGATTGCTTTTCCCTGGTAGTTTGTGATAGCCTTTCTTCTGTTCTTCAGGACAGTCGGGGCCAGTATGCCTTTTAGGTTATCGGTTTTTCTATATATAAATCTCGGTTGAGGTGTCAGTTTTTCGCCGATCACATCATCTTCTTTTAGGATGACCCAGTGTTTCCTGATGATTCTTTCGAGTATATGTCTGTTAGAACTATATTCTGTTATCATCGGTACATTTATGCTACTGTCTTCTTCTCCTATTGTCGTTTTTGTCTTGTACTTCAGCAGACTGTTTCTGTCGGTTTTGCCAACTTCCTCTATCTTTTCCACCAGATTTTCCTCCTTGTACCCCCTTTCTAGGAATCTTCCTTTTAGTATATCTGCTTGTTCAACCCATTTGCTGTGATTGGAACAGTTTTTTCTTACCCTTAGAAGTTGTCCTTTTGGAATGTTAGCCTTCCAGGTGGGGTGGTGGCAACTCATACTGTGAATGTAGTTGTTACAGTCTACTTTTTTGAAATAAGTAGATGTTTCAATCTTGCCGTTTTTCACCTCTATTGTAAGATCAAGGAAGTTTATTTTGTTATAACTATATTCAAACGTGAACTTGAGATTTCTCTGATTTTTATTCATCACGTCAATGGTATATATTAGATCTTCGATTGACCCCTTCCAGACGATAAGAATATCGTCTATATATCTTGAGTATAGAACCAGGTCCGCGCCTGCTGGGCATGAGTCCCAGAATATTTGTTCCCAATGGCCCATATATAAATTAGCGTAGCTAGGCGCGAACCTGGTCCCCATTGCTGTTCCGCAAATTTGTCTAAAGAATGTGTTGTTGTTATAAAAATAGTTGTGACTCAGGATGTATTTTATGCTTTCTAGTATGAAGATACGTTGTCCATCAAGTACTTCAGGATCTTTTAGTAGAAAAGAATTCACTGCTTCTAAGCCTGCCTCATGTGGGATGCACGTGTAGAGCGATGTAACGTCGCATGTTGCTAGTATGTAGTTTTCATCCCATATTAGCTTATCAAGTGTGGATAGTACTTGAGTCGAATCCCTCAGGTACGATGGGAGCCTTGTGACATATTTTTGTAGGTTCCTATCAACGTACTCCGAGAGGTTGCTAGACAGGGACCCTATGCCCGAGATAATAGGTCTTCCTGGCGGGTTTTTTAGGGACTTGTGAATCTTGGGTAATTGATAAAAGACCGGAGTGATCGGATGTGATACTTTGATGTAGTTAAATTCTTTTTCATTCAGTATCCCCTGTGTTTTGGCTTCTGTTAGTAGAGCTTCCAATTCTGTTTTGTATCTATCCACAGGGTTATTTCGGAGTTTTTCATAAGTCTTCTCATCATCTAGAATTCTCTTACATTCTTCCTCATACCTTTCTTTATCCATTAAAACAATTCCGCCGCCTTTGTCTGCCGGCTTAATTATCAGTTCGTGGTTTCTTTCGAGTTTTCTTATAGTTCCCATTTGTGATCTTGTTAGGTTATGTTTTATCTGTTTTGTCTTTCTTGAGTTGAGGTTTTTGATGTCTCGGCATACATTTGCCTCGAAGGTTTCTATCGCTGTGCCTTTGCTGCTTACCGGATAGTAAGTTGATCTGGGTTTGAGGTCTGTATGTATGTAGTAATCCTCTGATGATTGCCTTTGCTGGATAATGTTTCTTTCAAGTGGTGTTCTTGAAAAATGTCTCTTTAATGTTAGCTTTCTTACAAATTCCTTTATCCCTATAAAGGTTTGGAATTTGTCCATTCCTTTTGCTGGAGCAAAATTAAGACCATATGATAGTACTGATACTTCTTCCTCTGACAATGGTTTGGAACTGAGATTATATATTCCCTTATTCTTTGGGATAGTCGGTTCTTTGCTGGTAGTACTGTGGCATGATGTAGTCTTTTGTCTTTCTTTTCTTTCTTTAGCCTTTCTTAATTTCGCACCTCCTCTATTGCCTCGATGGGTCTTCTTTTTTGGTTTGGGCTTCTTGACTCTTCTAGCTCTATGTTCTTCCTCTTCATTGTTATTCTCTCTTTCTCTTTTTCTCGGGGGGGTTGGGGGCTTCCCCCTAAAAAAACTTGGTCAGCAGTAGACATGTTTGGGTTTGTGATGTTGCCTGGATTCTGGTTACCCTTATGAGGTTGGGATATATGGGTGCCTTGTCTTTGTTCTCCCTTAGAGTCATTCCTTTGTCTTATGTCGCTATGATTTGTATGATACATGGGGGGTCTTCTCTCCAGCTTTGTCTCCGATATGTGTTCCTATGATTCATAGGCGTATATTGATCATAGTTGGATCTATGATCGACATAGTTGTTTCTTCTACCATAATCATGGTTGTACTGTGTATGGTCGTTGAATGAAATTCTCCTTTCAAAGCCGTTCCTTATTGGGGAGGCCCCTCCATCTCTTTTTTGGTTGTTGTATCTATAGTTTGTGTTATACCTTCTCATATTATAATTTGACTGGTAGGTCCTTCTTTCCTGGTTGGGGTATCTGTTAAATCTTTCCCCTTCCGATCTTGGTTCCCGTTCATATCCTCTCAAGTCATAGTTGTCTCTGCGGGTATGATACCTTCTCTCATTTTGGTTATGCCAGTATCTTGTTTCGAATGGTATCTCCTCCCTTCTTGGGCCTCGATATCCCCATGTCCTCCTTTGTGGGAAGTGTTCTTCTCTGTCCCCTCTATGTAAGTTGTTAGGTCCATCATAAGGGTATCCGTTTCCTCTTGAGTTTTTCTTAGTCTCTGACCAATTATCTCTATTTTTTATATTATAGTAGCTTTGTTCCTGATCAGTGCCTTGATCTATCATGTTTTTATTATCTTTGTTTTGTGTTTCCTCCATCTCTATGAGGTTTGACTCATTTTGTTTTTTCATGTTGAGTTCTCTATTTAGTTTCTTGGTTTTCTTAGTAATTATATCGTCCCTAATTTTCGTGATTCTTTTTACCAGGCTTTCTTTCTTTTCTATAAGTTCTTTTGATTCTGAGTCTGTTAGGTCTATGTTGTTTAACATGACTTCATCATCTTTAATTTCGTTGTCTAATTTCTTGATTAGGGACGTTCTATATTCTATGATTAATCTAATTAGTTGTTTTGATGCGTCTAGAAGAATCTCAGCCCATTTATTTGCAAATTGTGGATCTACTAGCTGGAATGCACAGTCTTTCTTAATACATAAGCCTTTGGGAATTATCTCTAGTTCCAGACATTTATTCAAATAGGATATTTCAGCTTTATATATGACTTCTGATGTGAGAAGTTTTTCTAGATTTTTAAAAATAGAGGTGATGTCTAGTCTTTCTGGATCTGTCTGAGTGTCAGATAATGTTGTTGAGATATTAAATGTAATATCTCTTCTTAGTGTCACTAGTGCATCCATATTATCTCCTCTAAAGTTAAGACAAGGTTAGAGAAAGACTCTTTAGAAGTTATATGAATGTGATAGAGGAATTGGGTTGTTAATTGATGTGTTATATAACCTTTGGTGAAAGCCCTCTTAGGTATCTTAATATAATTGTGAAAATTGTTACTGCTGCTCAGGATACAAACTAGGTGTATAGGGAATCTTAAAACGTATGTGTGGTAGACCGAGCGCTAGTATTTTACAGCCTTATGCTCACTGGCAAAAGTCCCCTAGTGGACTTGGGATGTGACTACAATTGTGTGATATAGTGAGCGCTGGGAAGCTTAAAAGGACTGTGAGATATGGATATGTTAAAAATGGAATGTATTTATTACAGTTAATATACAATGAAAATACAATATAATACATACAAATTAAAAAGCTTCTAAAATTCTTCCTAAAATCTCTATGGATCCATGAGATATAAGTCTTAAGGATATAGTGTTACCTATATCTGTGGTGTTGGAACAAATATTACGTTAGCTCCGACAACAGTCTAAGACCATAGTATTATGGTCTATAAAGTGCAGTTTAAGCACAGATATTTACAAACAGCAGATGTGATGTAAATGGACAAAATTGGCGTAGTACAATGTCAATAATACAGATGTCAACAATACAGATGCAGTATAAAAGTATAAGTGATAGAAATACAATATAAATAAAAGTGTAGGAGAAATCCAATTGTGTAAAAATGGAAATAAAATTTGTTGAAAAAATGAAGAAATTTATGTCTCTCAAATAGTTTCTTAAAAAATGTCTCTTTGGAAAATCACAGTGTTCCAAAAAAAAATAAAAAAAAAAAAATATATATATATATATATCAGAGTGTTCCACAAAAATTGCAAAAGTGTTCCACAAAAATTGTAAAAAATTAATCCACAAATAAATATCAAAGTGTTCAAAAAATATGGTGGGTAAGTGCGTTCAAAAAAATCCTAGATGATTAACTTCCAAAATAAACTCCAATAGCTGTGGTAGACGTGAAGGAGATTATAAGAATGCAGAATATAAAAAATATATAAATGTAGAATATAAAAATGCAGAAGAAGAAAAAAAAGTACAATAATGTGGCGGGTAGGTCCAAAGTCCTCCTCCTAATCTGTGGGTGAAATAAAGTGCAATAGTGTAATAACGTCTAGAAGTGGTATAATAAAATCAGAAAATTGCTCACCAGTATGTCGTCGCGTTTCAGCCCTCCTAGGCCTTTCTCAAGACAATACTGGTCTGTATGTCTCTGGGAGCTTTATACCCTAATACCATAGGTGATTGGTTCTATTTTGGCGCCAAAAGTCGGGGTCTGCCCTTTCCTGTTTAGCCCAGTGTTACATGGGAAATGTAGTTTTTTTTTTTGTTTTTTTTTTGTCTCTTATGTTTTAAAAGATATCTGTATTTGATTCACTTCATACGTGTTTATTATTTATATTGTATGTGTTATTGTTTGGGGGCATCTCTTATCTTACTAATGTAATGTATATCAGGCGGTGTATCTTATTTTTGATATCCCCACTTCCGGGGTGTTTAACTTACTATCCTTTCCGGTTCTTTTATCTGTAGCTTAACATCAGGTTTCGCTACTTCCGGTTTCGCTCTCGCTAATTCCGGTTTCGCTTTTACCGGAAGTGTGTATTTATTCTTATCCGGTTGTACTATTGCCGGATGTTTATCTAATTTGGAACCTTAGTCTTGTCTGGACCCTTTCTATATGGCCTGCATGACTATATAATGGGTTAGGGGTACAATAATACAATACATACAATAATCAGCATCTACACATATACGTTAAGGCTGTTTTGTATATATGCATTAAAGAATCAAACACTGGCTTATATAGACACAATCAGGACAACGACGGACCCCTAACCCATTATATAGTCATGCAGGCCATATAGAAAGGGTCCAGACAAGACTAAGGTTCCAAATTAGATAAACATCCGGCAATAGTACAACCGGATAAGAATAAATACACACTTCCGGTAAAAGCGAAACCGGAATTAGTGAGAGCGAAACCGGAAGTAGCGAAACCGGATGTTAAGCTACAGATAAAAGAACCGGAAGGGATAGTAAGTTAAACACCCCGGAAGTGGGGATATCAAAAATAAGATACACCGCCTGATATACATTACATTAGTAAGATAAGAGATGCCCCCAAACAATAACACATACAATATAAATAATAAACACGTATGAAGTGAATCAAATACAGATATCTTTTAAAACATAAGAGACAAAAAAAAAACAAAAAAAAACTACATTTCCCATGTAACACTGGGCTAAACAGGAAAGGGCAGACCCCGACTTTTGGCGCCAAAATAGAACCAATCACCTATGGTATTAGGGTATAAAGCTCCCAGAGACATACAGACCAGTATTGTCTTGAGAAAGGCCTAGGAGGGCCGAAACGCGTCGACATACTGGTGAGCAATTTTCTGATTTTATTATACCACATCTAGACGTTATTACACTATTGCACTTTATTTCACCCACAGATTAGGAGGAGGACTTTGGACCTACCCGCCACATTATTGTACTTTTTTTTTCTTCTGCATTTTTATATTCTACATTTTTTATATATTTTTTATATTCTGCATTCTTATAATCTCCTTCACGTCTACCACAGCTATTGGAGTTTATTTTGGAAGTTAATCATCTAGGATTTTTTTGAACGCACTTACCCACCATATTTTTTGAACACTTTGATATTTATTTGTGGATTAATTTTTTACAATTTTTGTGGAACACTTTTGCAATTTTTGTGGAACACTCTGATATATATATATATATATATTTTTTTTTTTTTTTTTTTTTTTTGGAACACTGTGATTTTCCAAAGAGACATTTTTTAAGAAACTATTTGAGAGACATAAATTTCTTCATTTTTTCAACAAATTTTATTTCCATTTTTACACAATTGGATTTCTCCTACACTTTTATTTATATTGTATTTCTATCACTTATACTTTTATACTGCATCTGTATTGTTGACATCTGTATTATTGACATTGTACTACGCCAATTTTGTCCATTTACATCACATCTGCTGTTTGTAAATATCTGTGCTTAAACTGCACTTTATAGACCATAATACTATGGTCTTAGACTGTTGTCGGAGCTAACGTAATATTTGTTCCAACACCACAGATATAGGTAACACTATATCCTTAAGACTTATATCTCATGGATCCATAGAGATTTTAGGAAGAATTTTAGAAGCTTTTTAATTTGTATGTATTATATTGTATTTTCATTGTATATTAACTGTAATAAATACATTCCATTTTTAACATATCCATATCTCACAGTCCTTTTAAGCTTCCCAGCGCTCACTATATCACACAATTGTAGTCACATCCCAAGTCCACTAGGGGACTTTTGCCAGTGAGCATAAGGCTGTAAAATACTAGCGCTCGGTCTACCACACATACGTTTTAAGATTCCCTATACACCTAGTTTGTATCCTGAGCAGCAGTAACAATTTTCACAATTATATTAAGATACCTAAGAGGGCTTTCACCAAAGGTTATATAACACATCAATTAACAACCCAATTCCTCTATCACATTCATATAACTTCTAAAGAGTCTTTCTCTAACCTTGTCTTAACTTTAGAGGAGATAATATGGATGCACTAGTGACACTAAGAAGAGATATTACATTTAATATCTCAACAACATTATCTGACACTCAGACAGATCCAGAAAGACTAGACATCACCTCTATTTTTAAAAATCTAGAAAAACTTCTCACATCAGAAGTCAGATATAAAGCTGAAATACCCTATTTGAAAAAATGTCTGGAACTAGAGATAATTCCCAAAGGCTTATATATTAAGAAAGACTGTGCATTCCAGCTAGTAGATCCACAATTTGCAAATAAATGGGCTGAGATTCTTCTAGACGCATCAAAACAACTAATTAGATTAATCATAGAATATAGAACGTCCCTAATCAAGAAATTAGACAACGAAATTAAAGATGATGAAGTCATGTTAAACAACATAGACCTAACAGACTCAGAATCAAAAGAACTTATAGAAAAGAAAGAAAGCCTGGTAAAAAGAATCACGAAAATTAGGGACGATATAATTACTAAGAAAACCAAGAAACTAAATAGAGAACTCAACATGAAAAAACAAAATGAGTCAAACCTCATAGAGATGGAGGAAACACAAAACAAAGATAATAAAAACATGATAGATCAAGGCACTGATCAGGAACAAAGCTACTATAATATAAAAAATAGAGATAATTGGTCAGAGACTAAGAAAAACTCAAGAGGAAACGGATACCCTTATGATGGACCTAACAACTTACATAGAGGGGACAGAGAAGAACACTTCCCACAAAGGAGGACATGGGGATATCGAGGCCCAAGAAGGGAGGAGATACCATTCGAAACAAGATACTGGCATAACCAAAATGAGAGAAGGTATCATACCCGCAAAGACAACTATGACTTGAGAGGATATGAACGGGAACCAAGATCGGAAGGGGAAAGATTTAACAGATACCCCAACCAGGAAAGAAGGACCTACCAGTCAAATTATAATATGAGAAGGTATAACACAAACTATAGATACAACAACCAAAAAAGAGATGGAGGGGCCTCCCCAATAAGGAACGGCTTTGAAAGGAGAATTTCATTCAACGACCATACACAGTACAACCATGATTATGGTAGAAGAAACAACTATGTCGATCATAGATCCAACTATGATCAATACACGCCTATGAATCATAGGAACACATATCGGAGACAAAGCTGGAGAGAAGACCCCCCCATGTATCATACAAATCATAGCGACATAAGACAAAGGAATGACTCTAAGGGAGAACAAAGACAAGGCACCCATATATCCCAACCTCATAAGGGTAACCAGAATCCAGGCAACATCACAAACCCAAACATGTCTACTGCTGACCAAGTTTTTTTAGGGGGAAGCCCCCAACCCCCCCGAGAGAAAGAGAGAATAACAATGAAGAGGAAGAACATAGAGCTAGAAGAGTCAAGAAGCCCAAACCAAAAAAGAAGACCCATCGAGGCAATAGAGGAGGTGCGAAATTAAGAAAGGCTAAAGAAAGAAAAGAAAGACAAAAGACTACATCATGCCACAGTAGTACCAGCAAAGAACCGACTATCCCAAAGAATAAGGGAATATATAATCTCAGTTCCAAACCATTGTCAGAGGAAGAAGTATCAGTACTATCATATGGTCTTAATTTTGCTCCAGCAAAAGGAATGGACAAATTCCAAACCTTTATAGGGATAAAGGAATTTGTAAGAAAGCTAACATTAAAGAGACATTTTTCAAGAACACCACTTGAAAGAAACATTATCCAGCAAAGGCAATCATCAGAGGATTACTACATACATACAGACCTCAAACCCAGATCAACTTACTATCCGGTAAGCAGCAAAGGCACAGCGATAGAAACCTTCGAGGCAAATGTATGCCGAGACATCAAAAACCTCAACTCAAGAAAGACAAAACAGATAAAACATAACCTAACAAGATCACAAATGGGAACTATAAGAAAACTCGAAAGAAACCACGAACTGATAATTAAGCCGGCAGACAAAGGCGGCGGAATTGTTTTAATGGATAAAGAAAGGTATGAGGAAGAATGTAAGAGAATTCTAGATGATGAGAAGACTTATGAAAAACTCCGAAATAACCCTGTGGATAGATACAAAACAGAATTGGAAGCTCTACTAACAGAAGCCAAAACACAGGGGATACTGAATGAAAAAGAATTTAACTACATCAAAGTATCACATCCGATCACTCCGGTCTTTTATCAATTACCCAAGATTCACAAGTCCCTAAAAAACCCGCCAGGAAGACCTATTATCTCGGGCATAGGGTCCCTGTCTAGCAACCTCTCGGAGTACGTTGATAGGAACCTACAAAAATATGTCACAAGGCTCCCATCGTACCTGAGGGATTCGACTCAAGTACTATCCACACTTGATAAGCTAATATGGGATGAAAACTACATACTAGCAACATGCGACGTTACATCGCTCTACACGTGCATCCCACATGAGGCAGGCTTAGAAGCAGTGAATTCTTTTCTACTAAAAGATCCTGAAGTACTTGATGGACAACGTATCTTCATACTAGAAAGCATAAAATACATCCTGAGTCACAACTATTTTTATAACAACAACACATTCTTTAGACAAATTTGCGGAACAGCAATGGGGACCAGGTTCGCGCCTAGCTACGCTAATTTATATATGGGCCATTGGGAACAAATATTCTGGGACTCATGCCCAGCAGGCGCGGACCTGGTTCTATACTCAAGATATATAGACGATATTCTTATCGTCTGGAAGGGGTCAATCGAAGATCTAATATATACCATTGACGTGATGAATAAAAATCAGAGAAATCTCAAGTTCACGTTTGAATATAGTTATAACAAAATAAACTTCCTTGATCTTACAATAGAGGTGAAAAACGGCAAGATTGAAACATCTACTTATTTCAAAAAAGTAGACTGTAACAACTACATTCACAGTATGAGTTGCCACCACCCCACCTGGAAGGCTAACATTCCAAAAGGACAAATTCTAAGGGTAAGAAAAAACTGTTCCAATCACAGCAAATGGGTTGAACAAGCAGATATACTAAAAGGAAGATTCCTAGAAAGGGGGTACAAGGAGGAAAATCTGGTGGAAAAGATAGAGGAAGTTGGCAAAACCGACAGAAACAGTCTGCTGAAGTACAAGACAAAAACGACAATAGGAGAAGAAGACAGTAGCATAAATGTACCGATGATAACAGAATATAGTTCTAACAGACATATACTCGAAAGAATCATCAGGAAACACTGGGTCATCCTAAAAGAAGATGATGTGATCGGCGAAAAACTGACACCTCAACCGAGATTTATATATAGAAAAACCGATAACCTAAAAGGCATACTGGCCCCGACTGTCCTGAAGAACAGAAGAAAGGCTATCACAAACTACCAGGGAAAAGCAATCAAAGGCTTCTTCCCGTGCCCGAACTGCAAGGCCTGTAGGAGTGGAGTCAAAACGAACAAATTCTTTGGACATAACAAGAGGGATGAACACAAGATACAAGACCTCATCAGGTGTCAAGATAAGGGAGTCATCTACATAATATTCTGCCCATGCGGCCTACAATATGTAGGACAAACTTCAAGAACACTAAAAGACAGAATAAGGGAGCATATATTATGCATTGAAAAACTGGATAAAGATACGCCACTGTATAGACACTTCTCCATAACCCATAAAGGTAATATAAAAGACTTTAAATTCTTCGGGATACAAAAGATAGAGAAAAACTGGCGAGGAGGAAACTACGAGAAGAAACTGCTATTCAATGGATCCAAATGGATCTTTACATTGGATTGCCTTTTCCCCAAGGGACTAAATCACAAAGAGGATCTGTCACACTTGCTGTCTTTACGAAAAGACTAGACAGCAAATGCTACTCCTTATAGATGATGCATAAAATGAATTTACCATTAAATATCCTTATCAAGCAAAAGCATACCAATAAAAGCATGTGTTTTCACACTAGCTGGATTGCACGCTCTAGATTGATAGAACAGAAGACAGAATCCGCCATATTAGGTCCCCAGATATTCATCAATAGATTGAAGAAATTGAGAAATAGGAGTCCTTTCCTTCTCCATTCTTCTCTGAGGAAAATATATAACTAACTAAACTCCCTTCCTAAGCACCTAGAATACAAAATACAATATACACCGGAGAGGTTCTCTCCCTGAAGTACACCAGCAAAAACCATTCTCTCCTCCATGTACAAACAATTTAAATAAAGACGTCCAAATTACTGCAGACAAGCGACTTTAACTATCAACATTCATTTATGCCAACTCCAATAGGTTTAACAACCTCTTTAAACTAATGTGAGACCTGACCCCCACACGCTTCCTAAAAAGCCTCTTTATTATATGCAAAACCCAATCCTCATTTCATATACTCTTTTACATCCACGGAACAAATTCTAAGTAAACCCCGCATTTTCAGCATGTGACTTATTCACACAAATTTCTATATTTGTGATATGCACATATATAACTTACAGTTTTAAATCCCTAGGTATTTGTGAAATACGCACCGATCATAGCACATACAATAATCAGCATCTACACATATACGTTAAGGCTGTTTTGTATATATGCATTAAAGAATCAAACACTGGCTTATATAGACACAATCAGGACAACGACGGACCCCTAACCCATTATATAGTCATGCAGGCCATATAGAAAGGGTCCAGACAAGACTAAGGTTCCAAATTAGTTAAACATCCGGCAATAGTACAACCGGATAAGAATAAATACACACTTCCGGTAAAAGCGAAACCGGAATTAGCGAGAGCGAAACCGGAAGTAGCGAAACCGGATGTTAAGCTACAGATAAAAGAACCGGAAGGGATAGTAAGTTAAACACCCCGGAAGTGGGGATATCAAAAATAAGATACACCGCCTGATATACATTACATTAGTAAGATAAGAGATGCCCCCAAACAATAACACATACAATATAAATAATAAACACGTATGAAGTGAATCAAATACAGATATCTTTTAAAACATAAGAGACAAAAAAAAAAAAAAAAAAAAAAACTACATTTCCCATGTAACACTGGGCTAAACAGGAAAGGGCAGACCCCGACTTTTGGCGCCAAAATAGAACCAATCACCTATGGTATTAGGGTATAAAGCTCCCAGAGACATACAGACCAGTATTGTCTTGAGAAAGGCCTAGGAGGGCCGAAACGCGTCGACATACTGGTGAGCAATTTTCTGATTTTATTATACCACATCTAGACGTTATTACACTATTGCACTTTATTTCACCCACAGATTAGGAGGAGGACTTTGGACCTACCCGCCACATTATTGTACTTTTTTTTTCTTCTGCATTTTTATATTCTACATTTTTTATATATTTTTTATATTCTGCATTCTTATAATCTCCTTCACGTCTACCACAGCTATTGGAGTTTATTTTGGAAGTTAATCATCTAGGATTTTTTTGAACGCACTTACCCACCATATTTTTTGAACACTTTGATATTTATTTGTGGATTAATTTTTTACAATTTTTGTGGAACACTTTTGCAATTTTTGTGGAACACTCTGATATATATATATATATATATTTTTTTTTTTTTTTTTTTTTTTTTTGGAACACTGTGATTTTCCAAAGAGACATTTTTTAAGAAACTATTTGAGAGACATAAATTTCTTCATTTTTTCAACAAATTTTATTTCCATTTTTACACAATTGGATTTCTCCTACACTTTTATTTATATTGTATTTCTATCACTTATACTTTTATACTGCATCTGTATTGTTGACATCTGTATTATTGACATTGTACTACGCCAATTTTGTCCATTTACATCACATCTGCTGTTTGTAAATATCTGTGCTTAAACTGCACTTTATAGACCATAATACTATGGTCTTAGACTGTTGTCGGAGCTAACGTAATATTTGTTCCAACACCACAGATATAGGTAACACTATATCCTTAAGACTTATATCTCATGGATCCATAGAGATTTTAGGAAGAATTTTAGAAGCTTTTTAATTTGTATGTATTATATTGTATTTTCATTGTATATTAACTGTAATAAATACATTCCATTTTTAACATATCCATATCTCACAGTCCTTTTAAGCTTCCCAGCGCTCACTATATCACACAATACTATGTCCACAGCCCAAGTATCTGGGACATCTCGTATCCACGCTTGAAGAACAAAGGAAAGTCTGCCCCCCACTTGATCCGACAGAGTCTTAATAAATAAAATAAGCCAGATTTTAAGTTAACTCCTTCATACCCATAAAGGAAGATTAACCCCTAAGTCTCCTGTCACATACGTTTTATGTGCCTGCACACTGCCTAAATAAAATCTTCTACTAAGGATTTAGCATGTCCCAAATAAATAATGCAGAGAAATCCTCCTAAGTGCAAGTCTCCAAGACCTAGAAGACTAAAGCACTTACCTGCAAATCCAGCTGTCCGGCAGGAAGACAGCTCACAAGGCGTGAAAGGACACATACTCCTTACAGAGATCTGTAGAAAAAGAAAGAACAGAGTAACCAACTCTGGCTTTCTATACCAAGGGCAGCAAATATGTTAGAAATCTGAGCAAGGACCACATCACTACTTTTTAATTGCTTAAAAGCCACCACTACTGTTACTCAAGAGATTGACGTGGACACAGCTAAACCCAAATCCTTGCTTGCAGGGAAAAGTACCCCCAAAAAAAGGAATCAATATCCCAAACTTCACCTCCTCCATTGACAGAGGCAAAGAGAATGACCGGGGGTTATGGGTAAGGGAAGTGACATTAACAGCTTTGCTGTGGCGCTCTTTGCCTCCTCCTGCTCACCAGCAGTGAATATCCCACTAGTAATTGGAATTACATTTTGGACTCTCCATGTCTTAGGAAAGAAATTATTTTAATGCTTAAGAAACTAAGTACCTTCATTTTCGTTTAAGAGTACTAGTGAAGCATGGCAAAGTAGGGTACCATATTTCTAATACCTTTACTAATTTCAAGCAAATGCAGGTAAAAGTATAATAACATCTTATAATAATTTCTGATTTTATGTAAAGAGAAATGAGAGTCCCATCCTGTCTCCTCAGACACTGATTCCTGTCCTGTTCTACACCTATGAACAATGTATGTTACAAATTGCAATGGGCGAATGAGTTTATATTCGAATTTGAATGTTAGAACAAATGTCATTGTAGAAATTCAATTTACATAATTAAATGCTGATAAGAACGAATATTCTTAAAAATTCTATAATAGAATGTTATTTACAGTTTTGAAATGTCACTTTCGATTTTGAATGTTCATAATTAGATCGAATGTCCACATTCGGAATTTCGAATGTAACATTTGATTTAACAAATACTATTAAAATGTTCAATAGTTCATGTTCAGGGGATTTAGAAAAACTGATACATAATAGATTCAAATATATCAATTTGGATGTTTCTATTTTGAATATTGCATAATTCGAATATTACATTTAAAGAAAGCATTAGAAATACTATTACAAATATATAAATTCAAATTTTTCAAATTCGAATATTGCATAGTTCGAATCAAATTATTAGAAAGATTTGAATTTAATTTTACATTTAAAGAAAGCATTAGAAATACTATTACATTAAAAGAATGTTAGAATGTCGTACAAACATTCAAAATTCGAAACAAACGAACATGTTAAAATTAGTTTGATTGCCAAATGCTAGTTACAATCCCAGTACCCACTATCCCAAACATACAGATAATAAAAAAAAAAGGAAATAAAAATGAAGCAGGAGAATCTCTGTTCACCGGCCTGCCCAGATGTCAGTGAGGAAAGAAAAAGCAGAGGATTTAGGGAGAGACTTTTTGATATATATATATCTGTGCACTCTCACCATCTGTCTCCAACCACCAGGGTGCTGTGAGAATATTTCAATAGTTTCAAACAGATTAAGCACTCACTGGACTTCAGCCATCTGTATAATAATACACTTTTATTTGTGACGTTTTGGGACACAAAACAGTCCCTTCCTCTGACAAACAACAATGCAAAGTGGCAAACTTATAAAGGTGAATAAAACCCTCCCCTGTGTTCCCAGCCAATCTGGGCTATCTCCGTGTTAAGACAGTAGTCATATCAACCTATCAGGTCATTTTGACCTCAGCTCTTTATCCTATCAGGAGGCTTGTTTCTCCTGTCTTAACACGCAGATAGCCCAGATTGGCTGGGAACACAGGGGAGGGTTTTATTCACCTTTATAAGTTTGCCACTTTGCATTGTTGTTTGTCAGAGGAAGGGACTGTTTTGTGTCCCAAAACGTCACAAATAAAAGTGTATTATTATACAGATGGCTGAAGTCCAGTGAGTGCTTAATTTGTTTGAAACTATATATATATATATATATATATATATATACATATATATATATATATATATATATATATATATATATATATATATATATATATATATATATATAAGCTCCAAACAGTGTGCACTCCAGACCAATAACAAACAGCAGTCTTGGGTGCAGACAACCTTATCACAATATCCTCCAAACAAAGCGCACTCCAAAGGACTTATCATGTAAGCAAATAATCACTTTAATAAGCGTGAACGTTTTCGGGTAAACAAACCCGTCCTCAGACAAACAGTGGCCTAGATTTAGAGTTTGGCGTTAGCCGTCAAAAGCAGCATTAAGGGGTCCTAACGCTGCTTTTTACCGCCCGCTGGTATTTAGAGTCAACCAGGAAAGGGTCTACCGCTCACTTCCTTTCCGCGACTCCAAGCTACCGCAGATCCCCTTACGTCAATTGCGTATCCTATCTTTTCAATGGGATTTGCCTAACGCTGGTATTTGGAGTCTTGGAACAAGTGAGCGTAGAGCCTCTACCGACAAGACTCCTACCGCCTGAAAAAGTCAGTAGTTAAGAGCTTTATGGGCTAACGCCGGAATATAAAGCTCCTAACTACTGTGCTATAAAGTACACTAACAACCAAAAACTACCTATGTACCCCTAAACCGAGCCCCCCCCCCCCAAATCGCCAACCCTCTAATAAATTTTTTTAACCCCTAATCTGCCGACCGGGCAATGCCGCAACTTACATTATAGCTATTAACCCCTAACATCGCCGACACCTATATTTTATTTATTAACCCCTAATCTGCCCCCCCCCAACGTCGCCGCTACCTAACTACACTTATTAACCCCTAATCTGCTGACCGGACCTCGCCGCCACTATAATAAATGTATTAACCCCTAAACCACCACACTCCCGCCTCGCAAACACTATAATAAATTGTATTAACCCCTAATCTGCCCTCCCTAACATCGCCGCCACCTACCTATAATTATTAACCCCTAATCTCCCGCCCGCAACGTTGCCGCTACTATAATAAAGTTATTAACCCCTAAACCTAACTCTAACCCTAATACCCCCCTAACTTAAATATAATTTTAATTAAACGAAATAATATTACTATAATTTAAAAAATTATTCATATTTAAAACTAAATACTTACCTAGAATATAAACCCAAATATAGCTACAATATAACTAATTGTTACATTGTAGCTATTTTAGGATTTATATTTATTTTACAGGCAACTTTGTATTTATTTTAACTATGTACAATAGCTATTAAATAGTTAATAACTATTTAATAGCTACCTAGTTAAAATAAGTACAAAATTACCTGTAAAATAAATCCTAACCTAAGTTACAAATACACATAACACTACACTATCAATAAATTAATTAAATAAATTACCTACATTTAGCTAAACTAAAATACAATTAAATAAACTAATCTATAATACCAAAAAAACCCCACTAAATTACAAAAAATAAAAAAATATTCCAAGAAGTTTAAACTAATTACACCTAATCTAAGCCCCCTAATAAAATAAAAAATCCCCCAAAATAAAAAAATGCCCTACCCTATTCTAAATTACAAAAGTAATCAGCTCTTTTACAAGCCCTTAAAAGGGCTGTTTGCGGGGAATTGCCCCAAAGTAATCAGCTCTTTTACCTGTAAAAAAAAATGCAACCCCCCCCAACATTAAAACCCACCACCCACATACGCCTACTCTAACCCACCCAAACCTCCCATAAAAAACCTAACGCTAACCCCCTGAAGATCTCCCTACCTTGAGTCGTCTTCACCCAACCGGGCCCGAAATCTTCATCCAAGGTGCGCAGAGAAGGTCCTTCATCCGGTAGAAGTCTTAATCCAGGCGGCGTCTTCAATCTTCATCCATCCGGAGCGGAGCGGAGCCATCTTCAAAGGAGCCGACGCGGAGCCATCCTCTTCAACCGACGACTGAACGACGAATGAAGGTTCCTTTAAGGGACGTCATCCAAGATGGCGTCCCTTCAATTCCGATTGGCTGATAAGAACAGCCAATAGAATACGAGCTCAATACGATTGGCTGATTGCATCAGCCAATCGGATTGAACTTCAATCTGATTGGTTGATTGAATCAGCCAATCAGATTTTTCCTACCTTAATTCTGATTGGCTGATAGAATCCTATCTAAATTACTTTTGTAATTTAGAATAGGGTAGGGCATTTTTTTATTTTGGGGGGATTTTTTATTTTATTAGGGGGCTTAGATTAGGTGTAATTAGTTTAAACTTCTTATAATATTTTTTTATATTTTGTAATTTAGTGTTTTGTTTTTTTGTTGTATTATAGATTAGTTTATTTAATTGTATTTTAGTTTAGCTAATTGTAGGTAATTTATTTAATTAATTTAATGATAGTGTAGTGTTAGGTGTATTTGTAACTTAGGTTAGGATTTATTTTACAGGTAATTTTGTACTTATTTTAACTAGGT
Source organism: Bombina bombina (assembly GCF_027579735.1). Lineage (NCBI taxonomy): Eukaryota > Metazoa > Chordata > Amphibia > Anura > Bombinatoridae > Bombina > Bombina bombina. Next base: position 927,125,182 of record NC_069503.1, on the reverse strand, counting down.
AGCTATTAAAAAGTTATTAACTATTTACTAGCTATTGTACATACTGTAGTTAAAATAAATACAAAGTTGCCTGTAAAATAAATATAAATTCTAAAATAGCTACAATGTAATTATTAGTTATATTGTAGCTATCTTAGGGTTTATTTTATAGGTAAGTATTTAGTTTTAAATAGGAATAATTTATTTAATAATAGGAATATTATTTAGTTTAATTTAAATTATATTTAAGTTAGGGGGGTGTTAGGGTTAGACTTAGGTTTAGGGGTTAATAACTTTATTATAGTAGCGGCGACGTTGCGGACGGGAGATTAGGGGTTAATAATTGTAGGTAGGTGGCGGCGATGTTAGAGAGGGCAGATTAGGGGTTAATAAAATTTATTATAGTGTTTGCGAGGCGGGAGTGCAGCGGTTTAGGGGTTAATACATTTATTATAGTGGCGGCGAGGTCCGGTAGGCAGATTAGGGGTTAATAAGTGTAGGTAAGGTAGCAGCGACATTGGGGGGGCAGATTAGGGGGTAATAAATATAATATAGGTGTTGGCGATGTTAGGGGCAGCAGATTAGGGGTTCATAGAGATAATTTAGGTTGCGGCGGTGTCTGGAGCGGCAGATTAGGGGTTAATAATATAATGCAGGTGTCAGCGATAGCGGGGGCGGCAGATTAGGGGTTAATAAGTGTAAGGTTAGGGGTGTTTAGAATCGGGGTTCATGTTAGGGTGTTAGGTGCAGACTTAGAGAGTGTTTCCCCATAGGAAACAATGGGGCTGCGCTAGGAGCTGAACGCTGCTTTTTTGCAGGTGTTAGGTTTTTTTCCAGCCAGCTCAGCCCCATTGTATCCTAGGGGGATATCGTGCACAAGCACGTTTTTCCAGCTTACCGCTACCGTAGGCAACGCTGGTATTGAGAGTTGAAGGAAAGGTAAATTCTGCTCAACGCTCCCTTTTCTGAGCCTAACGCAGCCACTCAGACAACTCTAAATACCAGCGTTGTCTTAAGGGTGCGCTGGGAAAAAAGCAGCGTTAGCTACACGGGTCTTTACCGACAAAACTCTAAATCTAGGCGAGCGTTTGTCTGAGGACGGGTTTGTTTACCCGAAAACATTCACGCTTATTAAATTGATTATTTGCTTACATGATAAGTCCTTTGGAGTGCGCATAATATATATGTTATGATCCTATTGATCAGATTGAGATAACATATCCTTTATAATGAATACATTTAACTCGTTATTTCCATTTCATACCTGGTGATTCACTTTCTGCCCAGAGAGCAGCTGATCCAGACAGTGTCCTCTGTAATTGACCACTATGTCCTATTTTTGATTGCAGATAACTGATTAAAAAAGGAATTGGTTGCTCTGGAGTCTCTGTTATCAGCTTGGTCATTAATTCCTAGAAAGAATATAAAAATATATGTTATTGACATCCCATATGCATTTTATTTATGTATTAAATTACCATTACAGAAAAAGAGATCATTTTGCCAGCCAGGTGGCAGTATGGAGTAGCTGTGCGGGGGCAGTTTAATACAATACAATATATTATAACATTTCCTGTTATTAATAAAATTTATCTAAGTTATCCAAAGAGTAAAGCAATTGCCTTATTTAAAATAAATGGATTTAATAATTTGTCAACCAGAGATCGAAAGAACGTAATATTAACCATGTTTATCTTAATATTAGTCAATGAAATCAGCTGGGTGGTTATAACCATTATTTAGCTCCTGGGGAGAACACTGGCAGGATTATCAATATCAATACTTTTGTTATTACAAAAAAAATAATCTTTTTAGTAAAACATTACTACTCAATCAAATATTAAGAAAGTATTGTCTTTACCATATCACTGTTTCATAATTGAAAGATGTTATAAATGACGGACATGTACGTTACACATCAGTAGGACCAATAACCAGCAAGAAAGTTACACTTTTCTTTCTATATTATATTTCAGAATAACTCAGAACACGTTTTCAGCAACTGTAGTACACAACCACACAACCAGTACACGACTTCCATTGCATCAATGTAGACTTGTTATGTTAATGTGTCAGATAGTTCAAAGACTCTTAGTGGATCAGCTTGGTAGCATAGCATTGTAAATAGAGTGGTTTGATGTAATGAAGAGATCTTTTAATTATTGCCCCTATACGAAAAACTATATAATTAATAGCAGGGTAGGCCCTATTTTTCATATGAGGGGCTATCAAAATACATTTACAAATACTACTGATGGAAAAAAAAAGAAAAGAAAGAAGCTATACATCTAAATGAATTACCTTTTTGATAGATATTTGCTATTGTTTTTCATGTACTACCCAGAAATATTGAGGGCAAAATGGTTTGTACCATTGTCCATACAGAAGATTTCACCTAATTTTTGCCTCCTACATCACAACCAATACATATTTTCTGCTTCAAAAAGAAAACTGCTATTATCAAATTATTAAAATAAAATCCTCCCAGATTCCTAGCTATAAAGCTAGAAAAGTTGTGGGTCGCATAAAATGCATTGGAGGGCCCATAGTGAACCTTGGGAAAATCCTATTTTGTTGCTATTTAGATTTGTCAAGCAGTTAGTAGCAGCAAAAGTGCTAACGACAAAAAATTACAATAAAATTCTGAAACTGTAGTGATAGAAGTCTTTAAGATACAGCCAGACACCCTGATTTGTAACAAATTGTTAAAATAAGTCAATTTTATTGGTATTATTTGCAGAAGATATTTTACTGGATTTCTTTTTAGTTAATATTTTAGAAGGTACATACTGCTGTTTTCCTCTAAAATAAAATAAGCTGCAAAATTGAAAATTGCAGAGGAGTAACTCATACTGGACCAGATTATAAGTGGGGCGCTAAATATGCTTTTTTTCTTGCAAGCTAATACTGCTGAAAGTAAACTTTTACTGCAGGTGGGTTAGCACATGTATTACAAGTTGAAAGTAAAAAGTTATTAACTTTGGGGGCGTTTCTAGTCCGCTGTCATGGCTCGCAGCATTTTTTACTCTGGCAAGCATAAATACCGATAAGCCACCGGATATCAGCCTTCTCTCTAGTCATCTAGGATTGTAATGTACAAAATATAATACCTTAACACTACAAGCAATGATTACTACCAATCTTTTGTGTATATGTAATGTGGAAATCTGGACCTCTTGAGAAGGCCCCAACACCCCTCCCCCTGGTAACGGGGTAATAAGAGAGCCATCAGTGCTCTGACTACATCATTATAGAGATTACAGATTCACTGCAAATAACATATTTACTAGCCGTGGGGGAGATCTATTATAATGTTCAAGCAATCCTGAAGGGCTTGGAAAACACGTTTTGTAAGAAGTTGGGTAACTTGGTTCTATTATTACAGTCTGGTGGGCATACAGACAGACAGACCCTCACTGATATATGTGCTTTACTCGGAGACTACACAGGCATTTCGGATAAGCTCTGTGTTAGAGCAGATGCCGAATATCAGTTTACCTTTAGCGACCTTGTAGAGAAAGGACCCACATGAATCACTATTGTACATTGAGGTCAGCAAAGGTTCCTCTATTCTATAATTCTCAATCCAGGAGATGCGGATGACCTCCGGGAGCGAGACATGGGACATCTATGTGCAGGGAAAAAGGGCCATGTAGAGAATGCTCTGCAGTCTGCAGTTACACATCCATGTATGTGCAGTGACTCGCCGGACACCCCAGCTCACAAGCATACTTCACTGGGATTTTCTTTGTAGTTTACTCGGTGGACTACGAAAGAGAGAGCTTCAGAACCTTTTCTGTAGGGTTAACCTATGGAGGGTTATTTTCATCACAAGCCCACATCCCAAGAGACAAATCCCTGACAATTGCCCGAAGGTTTGACAACACCAAGTTAACTATAACAGTATGTTGTAATACTAGGGAGGGGATAAATGTTGGACATATTTCCTAACTTTCTCCTCAGGCGTACCCCTTTAACCTGGTACTTTTTATTCTGCTAATTTTTGCTCTGACCAATGGTGACTACTATGAAGGCCTCCAACCAGATGATTTGCTGTCAGTAATATAGTATCTTTAGCTTAACAAGTCTTTGAAGATGCCTATTGTTAAATTATATTTTGTCACAGAATTGGTAATCCCCTCTCCGTCCTTATAAGGGTACTGTTTGGGAACGACTATTGGGATAATTGATTTGTCTTATTTACAGAATTTAGCCTTCAGTATTGTTAACCCATACATCATTAAACTACAAACCCCTTAATAAGACAGAGGTAGTTCTAACCTCCATATTTTTCATTGCTTCAGCTAATAGACACTTACTTAAGGTCTCCAGACATTCCTACTGTACACTACTAATATTTATTTATAACATGTAAATGTTCTGGCTCTCCCATGAGAGGTAACTTTATCTTTCATACTACAAGTATATTCTATCTTTTCCACAATGGTTGTTATATAGCAAATCACCCTAATGCTCTTAGCCCCTTATCTAAGCAATAGGAGAATACTAAGCATTGCAAATGTGTGATTATGTTTGATTACTTGTATCTCACTATATAATGTTCTTATGGGGGTCTAGGATATGTATCCTCTGAAAGTAACAGCGCAACTTTTTAAATAACGGTTTTATATATTTCACTGTTAGTTGTCCTTCTAATCACTTATGGTGCTATTTCATATAAGGACTTGTTTTATATCATAAATTATGCTTACCTGATTATTTTATTTCCATCGTGGGGAGTCCACGGCTTCATTCATTACTTTTAGGAATTAAGAACCTGGCCACCAGGAGGAGGCAAAGACACCCCAGCCAAAGGCTTAAATACCTCCCCCACTCCCCTCATCCCCCAGTCATTCTGCCGAGGGAACAAGGAACAATAGGAGAAATATCAGGGCATAAATGGTGCCAGAAGATAAATTAAATTTAGGTCTGCCCACCGGAGTTACGGGCGGGAGCCGTGGACTCTCCTCCCCATGATGGAAATAAAATTATCAGGTAAGCATAATTTATGTTTTCCATCTAAAGGGGAGATGAGTCCATTGCTTTATTCATTACTTTTGGGAAACATATACCCAAGCATTAGAGGACACTGAATGAAACTGGGAAGGGTAAAAGGTGGACCCTAATCTCAGGGCACCACAGCCTGTAGAACCTTTCTCCCAAAAACAGCTTCCGCAGAAGTAAAAACGTCAAATTTGTAAAAGTTTGTAAAAGTGTGTAAGGAGGACCAGATAGCCGCCTTACAAATCTGCTCCACAGAGGCCTCATTCTTGAAGGCCCAAGACAAAGCCACAGCTTTAGTTGAATGAGCCGTAATACTCTGAGGAGGCTTATGTCCCGCTGTCTCAAAGGCAAAGCGAATCAAGCTCCTCAACCAAAAGGACAAAGAAGTAGAGGAGGCCCTCTGCCCCTTGCGCTTTCCTGAATAAACCACAAAAAGAGATGTAGACTGTCTGAAATCCTTCGTAGCCTGAAGATAGAACTTTAAGGCCCGAACCACATCCAGATTATGAAGTAACCGCTCCTTAGAAGAAGAAGGATTAGGACACAAAGAAGGAACAATTATTTCCTGATTGATGTTACGGTTAGACACCACCTTGGGAAGAAACCCCAAACCTATACGAAGAACAGCCTTATCCACATGATGCAAAAGCTAACAGGAAGAGAACCTTGCAGGACAGAATTTTAATGTCAATAGAATGTATAGGCTCAAACGGAACCCTCTGCAATACCTTAAGGACCAAGTTTAAGACTGCCTAAAGACAGGCCTGATTCTAGACAGAACCTGAACAAAGGATTGAATGTCAGGGAGCTCAGTGAGTCTCCTGTGCAACAAGACTGATAAACCCAAAATCTGTCCCTTTAAAGGAACTGGTGGCAAGACCCTTCTCAAAACCTTCTTGGAGAAAAGACAAAATCCTGGATACCTTCACCTTGTGCCAAGGGTATCCGTGTTTCTCACACCAGGACAAGTCCTCCACACCTTATGGTAGATGCAATGAGTGACTGGCTTTCTTGCCTGGACTAGAGTGTCAATCACATTTTCAGAAAAACCTCTCTTGGCTAAGACTAAGGCCCCAAGTTATCAAGGTCTGTCGGACCTGATCCGACAGTGCGGATCAGGTCCAACAGACCTCGCTGAATATGGCGAGCAATACGCTCGCCGTATTCAGCATTGCACCAGCAGCTCACAAGAGCTGCTGGTGCAACGCCGCCCCCTGCAGACTCGCGACCTATAGGCCGCCAGCAGGGGGTGTCAATCAACCCGATCGTACTCGATCGGGTTGATTTCCGGCGATGTCTGTCTGCCTGCATAGAGCAGGCGGACAGGTTTGGAGCAGCGGTCTTTGTAACCGCTGCTTCATAACTGCTATTTCTGGCGAGTCTGAAGACTCGCCAGAAACAGGGGCCATCAAGCTCCTTACGGAGCTTGATAACTAGACGCCCATGTGTTCAATCTACATGTAGTCATTCTCAGAGAAACGATATTTTGATGTTAAAAGGGACCCTGTTCCAGCAGATCCCTGCGACAGGGTAACTTTCATGGCAGTGAGGATGACATCTTCACCAGATCCGCAAACCATGTCCTCCGCGGCCATGAAGGAGCAACCAGGATGGCCAAAGCTCGCTCCTGCTTAATGCGTACCACTATACGAATGGTAACGGTGGAAAAATATAAGCTAGGCTGAATCCCCAAGGCACCACTAAGGCATCTATCAGCTCTGCCTGGGGATCCCTCGACTTTGACCCGTATTGGGATAGCTTGCAATTTAGTCTGGACACCATGAGATCTATCTCCGGCGTTCCCGATCTGAGACAAATCTTGGCAAACACTTTGGGGTGAAGAGACCATTCCCCGGGATGGAAGGATTGCCTGCTGAGAAAGTCTGCTTGTCAGTTGTCCACACCTGCAATGTGAATCCCTGAGAGAGAGCAGCTGTGGGACTCCACCCACTCCAAAATCTGAGACGCCTCCCTCATTTCTAGGGAGCTCCTCAGTCCCCCCTGGTGATTGATGTAAGCCAACAAGGTAATGTTGTCAGTCTGAAATCTGATGAAGCTGAATGACCCCAGAGGAGGCCACGCGCTCAGAGCATTGTAGATTGCTCGAAGTTCCAGAATATTTATCGGAAGGAAAGACTCCTGCCAGGTCCATTTTACTTGTGCCAAACTGGCACCCCAGATAACTCACCATCCTGCCAGACCCGCTCCATGGTTACAATCTCCCAGGATGGTCTCAGGAAGGATGTCCCCAGGGACAGATGCTCCAGACAGATCCACCAAGATAGAGAGTCCCTGGTCTGAGCATCCAAGGATATCTGCTGTGATAGATCTGAATGATCGCCGTTCCACTGTCTCAACATGCACAATTGAAGAGGTCTGAGATGGAACCTGGCGAAAGGGATGACGTCTATGCTGGAAACCATAAGCATGATCATCTTCATACACTGAGCCACCAAAGGGCTTGAGTAAGACTAAAGGGCAAGACAAGTGGATGCAATCTTCCTGCGTTGTTAATCTGTGAGAAATATCTTCATGGACATAGAGTCTATTATCGTGCCCAGGAACTCCACCCTGTTGCTGAGAACCAGGGAACTCTTTCCTGAGTTGATCTTCCAACCATGAGATTGGAGCAATAAAAGAAAAGCCCTCGAATGATCCTCTGAGAGACTAAACGACGGCTCCTGGACTAGGATGTCATCCAAATAGGGTGCCACAGCAATGCCCCTGTATCTGGCCACTGCAAGAAGCACCCCAGAACCTTCGTGAAGACTCTCGGGCCGTCGCCAGGGTGAAGGGAAAGGGCCAAAAACTGGTAGTGTTTGTCCAGAAACACAAATTTTAGGAACTTGAAGTGGTCCCTGTGAATTGGAACATGAAGGTAACCATCTTTCAAATCTATTGTCGTCATGAACTGTCCCTCTTGAACTATGGTCAGAATAGATCTGATCATTTCCATTTTGAATGATGGAATAGCCAGAAACTTGTTTAAACACTTTAGGTCCAGAATCGGGTGGGACGTGCCCTACTTCTTTGGACTCGTAAAGAAATTTGAATAGTACCCTAGACCCTTTTCTGCTCGGGGTACTGGTACGATAACACCTAGAGAGAAGACAGGTTTGACAGGAGGAATCTGCCCCTGGGCGGATGGGACCTGAACCCTATCCTGTAACCCTGGGCGACAACCTCCAGAATCCAAGGGTCCTGAACGTCCTGCAACCAGGCTTCAGAGAAGAGAGACAATCTGCCCCCTACTTGTTCTGGAGACCTGTCAGGGGCCGCCCCTTCATGCCGATTCTCGGCGGACTTCTTGTTCTGCTTGGGCTTGTTCAAAGACTGAGCATGGTTCCAAGTTCCCTTGGACTGAACGGCTTTCGCGGCGGGCTGCTGGCGCTGGGCCTTGTCCGTGCAAAAGGGACGAAAAGTAGACCACTTAGGCTTCGACTTCTTATCCTGCAGTAGGAAAGCTCCCTTGCCTCCCGTAACCGTGGACCGAACAGAATCTTTCCTTTAAAAAGGCAGGGACAACAGCCTCTACTTAGAGGTCATGTCCGCCAACCAAGACTTTAGCCACAGAGACCTGCAAGCTTCTGTGTTATTATGCATAAAAAAGGAAACAATCTTACCAGAATCAACGCCGTGGAACAGGAACACGGTCCTTCAAGTGTGACAGGCAGAAGCATCGCTCCTGGCATGGACTTGAGTGAAGAAAGCAGGCAGCGAAACTCGTCAATGCTGATTGCTTGTGGAGCTGTTAATATGAGTCGGGATGGTTTTGCAGAAAGACTCTCCCTGCATCTCCGGACTCTAACTTTCATCCAGGCTCTCACTGAGAGGCTGACAGGACTACTTAAAACTCCAGTCCCATTCCGAAGAGTACTACCCTCCATAAGAGACTACTCTGAATCTTCAGCACTTCTCTGCCATCCTCCTGTGACAAAAGGCAAAGAATAACTGGTGGATGAGGGGAGTGGGGGAGGTATTTAAGTCTTTGGCTGGGGTGTCTTTGCATCCTCCTGGTGGCCAGGTTCTTAATTCCCAAATGTAATGTATGAAGCCATGGACTCTCCTCCCCTTTAGATGAAAGAGATGCTTCATTTTATATCTTAGCAGATGTTAAATAATATGCTAAGGCATTCAGTATTAGAGTTAAGCAAGGTATCCCCATGTGGCTGGTAGTGACCACCAATCAAGCGAGCTATAAGGGCTGGCATAGATTAGGCATAAAAATATTTGTCATCTATTCTCTGAGGACTCCTACTCACCCATGATGGTGATTTTTAGTTGCATAGCCTATTATTATGGCTTTAAGTAAGTGGACTCTCTACAGATAATTGAAAATGATTTTGCAGTAGGTGGTTAAGAGTATTTTTTATAAGGGTATCTAAGATAGCAGACACTTAAGCAAGAGAAGTATACTTAAGATTTCCAAAAGGCAACAGGTTGTTTATATTTTTTAGATGAGTATGAGAGCCTGCTAAAAACTGCCTGGTCACTTTCAAATTACTGCTTCTTCTTATTCAAGGATTTTTTAGTGCCATATACTGTTGACTTTTTAGCTACAGGGGTTGTTTATGGAGTAGCATTACTTATGAAAATAGACATCTATGAGCAGTCATCAATCAGCATCTACTGAGCCTATTTAGATATGCTTTTCAACTAATTTTTCATATGGAAATTAATTTCATCATTCTTAAAGGGACACTGAACCCAATTTTTTTCTTTTGTGATTCAGACAGGGCATGACATTTTAAGCAACTTTCTAATTTACTCCTATTATCAAATTTTCTTCATTCTCTTGGTATCTTTATTTGAAATGCAAGAATGTAAGTTCAGATCCCGGCCCATTTTTGGTGAACAACCTGGGTTGTCCTTGCTGATTGGTGGATAAATGCATCCACCAGTAAAAAAAGTGCTGTCCAGAGTTCTGAACCCCCCAAAAAAGCTTAGATGCCTTCTTTTTCAAATAAAGATAGCAAGAGAACAAATAAAAATTGATAATAGGAGTAAATGAGAAAGTTGCTTAAAATTGCATGCTCTATCTGAATCACGAAAGAAAAATATTGGGTTCAGTGTCCCTTTAAGATGCTTTGGTTAAAATATTTAACCACCCACTTGTAATCACGGATTGTGCATAATTTATTGTTCGAGACAGAGATAACGCACCATGAGCTCCACATGTAATCTAGTCCTAAAGGTTAGCTGTATCAATATCCCTAACCAAAGCACCACGTAGCACAGGCTGAGAAAAAAGTTCTAAGAGTAAGTTATTGCATTATTGCTTGCATATAATTATGTGTATAATCCATGAAAAAGGTAAGAACGCATAGATAAAGTAAGACTGGTATAGCTGAACACATCTAGTGAGCCAAAGAAAACAGACATATGTGTGTAGCCACCATTCACCAGCTAAATGCTAATACTGCATTTTTTACTCCAGAGCCTAACTAGATTTCCTTTCAACAAAGAATACCAAATGTCAATTTAATAATATAAGAAGATAATTATTATTTTTCTTCACCTCTATACTTATAGTACTATACTAGTTACTATAAGACAATAGGTGTGTGTGTGATATAGCAGCACAACTTTATCTCCACAGAAGTTTGAGATGTTGTACTGAAGATCATTTACAAAAATTACAATGACAATGTTAGAACCCACAAAGTAAAGTAGAATGGAATTTTTGTGCGTGAATACAAAATACAATGCCTAGAATTCTACACATAATAATTAATAAAATGTGTAACAGAGCTTCACAAATACTCATTTTATATGTTTTAAGTTAATACAAGAACACCGCAAACACAGTAAACTATAATGTTATGATATCAGAAAGTAGACCAAATAATTGTATATATTCTCCATATATAACACTAAGGCATATTATTTTAAGTCTCTATCCACTAGATTTGGAGTTTTGTCGGTAACGACCTGAAAAACTAACGCCGGCTTTTTTCTGGCTGCACCATAAAAATAACTCTGGTATTGAGAGTCCACAGAATGGCTGCGTTAGGCTCCAAAAAAGGAGCGTAGAGCATATTTAACGCAGCTTCAACTCTCGATACCAGAGTTGCTTACGCAAGCGGCCAGCCTCAAAAACGTGCTCGTGCACGATTCCCCCATAGAAAACAATGGGGCTGTTTGAGCTGAAAAAAACCCAAACACCTGCAAAATAGCCGCATTCAGCTCCTAACGCAGCCCCATTGTTTGCTATGCGGTAACCCTTCCTACGTCTGCACTTAACACTCTAACATGTACCCCAAGTCTAAACACCCCTAACCTTACACTTATTAACCCCTAATCTGCCGCCCCCGCTATCGCTGACCCCTGCATATTATTATTAACCCCTAATCTGCCGCTCCGTAAAACGCAGCTACTTACATTATCCCTATGTACCCCTAATCTGCTTCCCTAACATCGCCGACCCCTATATTATATTTATTAACCCCTAATCTGCCCCCCACAACGTCGCCTCCACCTGCCTACACTTATTAACCCCTAATCTGCCGAGCGGACCTGAGCGCTACTATAATAAAGTTATTAACCCCTAATCCGCCTCACTAACCCTATAATAAATAGTATTAACCCCTAATCTGCCCTCCCTAACATCGCCGACACCTAACTTCAATTATTAACCCCTAATCTGCCGACTGGAGCTCACCGCTACTCTAATAAATGTATTAACCCCTAAAGCTAAGTCTAACCCTAACACTAACACCCCCCTAAATTAAATTTAATTTACATCTAACGAAATTAATTAACTCTTATTAAATAAATTATTCCTATTTAAAGATAAATACTTACCTGTAAAATAAATCCTAATATAGCTACAATATAAATTATAATTATATTATAGCTATTTTAGGATTTATATTTATTTTACAGATAACTTTGTATTTATTTTAACCAGGTACAATAGCTATTAAATAGATAAGAACTATTTAATAGCTAAAATAGTTAAAATAATTACAAAATTACCTGTAAAATAAATACTAACCTAAGTTACAATTAAACCTAACACTACACTATCAATAAATTAATTAAATAAACTACCTACAATTACCTACAATTAACCTAACACTACACTATCAATAAATTAATTCAATACAATTCCTACAAATAAATACAATTAAATAAGCTAGCTAAAGTACAAAAAATAAAAAAGAACTAAGTTACAAAAAATAAAAAAATATTTACAAACATAAGAAAAATATTACAACAATTTTAAACTAATTACACCTACTCTAAGCCCCCTAATAAAATAACAAATAAATACAATTAAATAAGCTAGCTAAAGTACAAAAAATAAAAAAGAACTAAGTTACAAAAAATAAAAAAATATTTACAAACATAAGAAAAATATTACAACAATTTTAAACTAATTACACCTACTCTAAGCCCCCTAATAAAATAACAAAGCCCCCCAAAATAAAAAAATGCCCTACCCTATTCTAAATTAGTAAAGTTCAAAGCTCTTTAACCTTACCATGCCCCGCAAAGGGCCCTGAACAGGGCCCTTTGCGGGGCATGCCCCAAGAAGTTCAGCTCTTTTGCCTGTAAAAAAAAACATACAATACCCCCCCCCAACATTACAACCCACCACCCACATACCCCTAATCTAACCCAAACCCTCCTTAAATAAACCTAACACTAAGCCCCTGAAGATCTTCCTACCTTATCTTCACCCTGCCAGGTTCACCGATCCGTCCTGAAGAGCTCCTCCGATGTCCTGATCCAAGCCCAAGCGGGGGGCTGAAGAGGTCCGTGATCCGGCTGAAGTCTTCATCCAAGCGGGAGCTGAAGAGGTCCATGATCCGGATGAAGTCTTCATCCAAGCGGGAGCTGAAGAGGTCCATGATCCGGATGAAGTCTTCTATCAACTGCATCTTCAATCTTCTTTCTTCCGGATCCATCTTGCAGACCTCCGACGCGGAACATCCTCTTCTCCCGACGCCTACTAGCCGAATGACGGTTCCTTTAAGGGACGTCATCCAAGATGGCGTCCCTCGAATTCCGATTGGCTGATGGGATTCTATCAGCCAATCGGAATTAAGGTAGGAATATTCTGATTGGCTGATGGAATCAGCCAATCAGAATCAAGTTCAATCCAATTGGCTGATCCAATCAGCCAATCAGATTGAGCTCGCATTCTATTGGCTGTTCCGATCAGCCAATAGAATGCGAGCTCAATCTGATTGGCTGATTGGATCAGCCAATCGGATTGAACTTGATTCTGATTGGCTGATTCCATCAGCCAATCAGAATATTCCTACCTTAATTCCGATTGGCTGATAGAATCCTATCAGCCAATCGGAATTTGAGGGACACCATCTTGGATGACGTCCCTTAAAGGAACCGTCGGGAGAAGAGGATGTTCCGCGTCGGAGGTCTGCAAGATGGATCCGGAAGAAAGAAGATTGAAGATGCAGTTGATAGAAGACTTCATCCGGATCATGGACCTCTTCAGCTCCCGCTTGGATGAAGACTTCATCCGGATCATGGACCTCTTCAGCTCCCGCTTGGATGAAGACTTCAGCCGGATCATGGACCTCTTCAGGCCCCCGCTTGGGCTTGGATCAGGACATCGGAGGAGCTCTTCAGGACGGATCGGTGAACCTGGCAGGGTGAAGATAAGGTAGGAAGATCTTCAGGGGCTTAGTGTTAGGTTTATTTAAGGGGGGTTTGGGTTAGATTAGGGGTATGTGGGTGGTGGGTTGTAATGTTGGGGGGGGGTATTGTATGTTTTTTTTTACAGGCAAAAGAGCTGAACTTCTTGGGGCATGCCCCGCAAAGGGCCCTGTTCAGGGCTGGTAAGGTTAAAGAGCTTTGAACTTTAGTAATTTAGAATAGGGTAGGGCATTTTTTTATTTTGGGGGGCTTTGTTATTTTATTAGGGGGCTTAGAGTAGGTGTAATTAGTTTAAAATTGTTGTAATATTTTTCTTATGTTTGTAAATATTTTTTTATTTTTTGTAACTTAGTTCTTTTTTATTTTTTGTACTTTAGCTAGCTTATTTAATTGTATTTATTTGTAGGAATTGTATTTAATTAATTTATTGATAGTGTAGTGTTAGGTTAATTGTAGGTAATTGTAGGTAGTTTATTTAATTAATTTATTGATAGTGTAGTGTTAGGTTTAATTGTAACTTAGGTTAGGATTTATTTTACAGGTAATTTTGTAATTATTTTAACTATTTTAGCTATTAAATAGTTCTTAACTATTTAATAGCTATTGTACCTGGTTAAAATAAATACAAAGTTATCTGTAAAATAAATATAAATCCTAAAATAGCTATAATATAATTATAATTTATATTGTAGCTATATTAGGATTTATTTTACAGGTAAGTATTTATCTTTAAATAGGAATAATTTATTTAATAAGAGTTAATTAATTTCGTTAGATGTAAATTAAATTTAACTTAGGGGGGTGTTAGTGTTAGGGTTAGACTTAGCTTTAGGGGTTAATACATTTATTAGAGTAGCGGTGAGCTCCAGTCGGCAGATTAGGGGTTAATAATTGAAGTTAGGTGTCGGCAATGTTAGGGAGGGCAGATTAGGGGTTAATACTATTTATTATAGGGTTAGTGAGGCGGATTAGGGGTTAATAACTTTATTATAGTAGCGCTCAGGTCCGCTCGGCAGATTAGGGGTTAATAAGTGTAGGCAGGTGGATGCGACGTTGAGGGGGGCAGATTAGGGGTTAATAAATATAATATAGGGGTCGGCGGTGTTAGGGGCAGCAGATTAGGGGTACATAAGGATAACGTAGGTGGCGGCAATTTGCGGTCGGCAGATTAGGGGTTAATAATTGTAGGCAGATGGAGGCGACGTTGAGGGGGGCAGATTAGGGGTTAATAAATATAATACAGGGGTCGGCGGTGTTAGGGGGAGCAGATTAGGGGTACATAAGGATAACGTAGGTGGCGGTCGGCAGATTAGGGGTTAAAAAATGTATTCGAGTGTCGGCGATGTGGGGGGACCTCGGTTTAGGGGTACATAGGTAGTTTATGGGTGTTAGTGTACTTTAGAGCACAGTAGTTAAGAGCTTTATAAACCGGCGTTAGCCCAGAAAGCTCTTAACTACTGACTTTTTTCCTGTGGCTGGAGTTTTGTCGTTAGATGTCTAACGCTCACTTCAGAAACGACTCTAAATACCGGAGTTAGAAAAATCCCATTGAAAAGATAGGATACGCAATTGACGTAAGGGGATCTGCGGTATGGAAAAGTCGCGGCTGAAAAGTGAGCGTTAGACCCTATTTTGAGTGACTCCAAATACCGGCGGTAGCCTAAAACCAGCGTTAGGAGCCTCTAACGCTGGTTTTCACGGCTAACGCCAAACTCCAAATCTAGGTCTATGTTCATAAATACCATAGACATCTAATACATAGGGATTTTCTTTTGGCTACACTCATTTGTATGTGGCAAAAGTGAGTTTAATGATACTTCACCCCAAGTTGAGCATGATTGTATATAGTTAAACATTTAAACTAATGGAGATAATTGCATACAGCTGAGTGATTTGAACAAAAGATCTAACAATCATTGGTATTCACATGTCAATCACTACTTCACACAGTTGTCTGATGAGCCTCAGCTTTTAAAAGTTTATTGCTGTTAAAATAGCTTTGAACTTACATACAATTGCTCAGTAAATTGTGCGTGAATACAGGATCAGGTTTAATGGATTCTGAATTACATATTTTAAGTTGATTTGCCTATCACCATAATTTAAACACATTATATTCATCATAATTGGTTTACAATTTACCACAGTGATAATGACTCAGTATTCAGTCACAATAATGCAGTATAAAAATGCTGAATGCAGCGTTGAAATAGAGAAAAGCTGATTGGCTAAAGAAAGTGATACTTTTTAGAGGACCAGTTAGCATTCAGTTTATAGTTGTGCACATGTAAAATAAGAAAACTTGCACCTGCAGGTGTTTTTGGTAAAGAAAAGGAGATCATCTAAAGCAGTGTATCTCAACTCCAGTCCTCAGGACCCGTGACAGCCCAGAGTTTAATTATATCTTAATTAGAGCACAGGTGAAATAATCATCTGAAGGGTGAGCGCAGATGGTTACTGATCAGCTGATTATTTCACCTGTGCTCTAGTTAAGATATAATGAATATCTGGGCTGTTAAGGGTCCTGAGGACTGGAATTGGGAAACACTGATCTAAAGGACACTACGGAGCAAGCTTTTTCTGGGCTCCTTATAAAACCAATTTAAAATACCCACTTGATTCAAATAATAATAAAAAAAGAAGCTGTAAGTGTACATAACATACAAGAGTGTGCATGAGGCATTGATTGGTGCTTATGCACAATCAAGCAGACAAACTAAAAATACAAATGTATAAGAAGCTGTGTTTGAACTTAGCATGTAAATGGAACTGATCTTGCAGGTTAAAACACTCAGCTTTACATAGTGTATAATGCAAAGTTGCCTAGAAAACTGCTCTGAGGCTTTAGAACCCTATACTAGCTTGCACTGGAATGTCCTTTTCAGGTTTTTAAGATAAGATTTAGTAAGTAAGAGGACAATTTATCCAAAATTATTAAACATATGACCGATGGGCTACAATATATGTGACTCTTTAATACCTTCTGGCTTACTATTTATCTTAAGTGAATAGTAAATGTGTGAACCACAGATGATTTTGAAATACAGGTGGCCCTCGGTTTACAACGGTTCAATTTGCACCGTTTCAGAATAACAACCTTTTTTTCCAGTCATGTGATTGCTATTGAAAAGCATTGAGAAGCAGTGCATTGATTAAAATAGCCAGTAGGTGGAGCTGTCCACTTTTGTTGCAGCAAAGCCAAGCAAGCTGAAATTAATCAGTTTAATCAGACCTGAGCTATCGAGCAGATTTCAAAGGAACAAGATCTTCCTGTCTATAAATCAGTCCAGATTGGAATGCATAGAAAGAACTGTTTGCAGAAAAATGCAAGTGAAGTCTGTGTTGTGTGATTATTTTATTAGGTTTATAATGCTGTTTAGCAAATGTTTTTTGTTCATTTAACTTAGTTTAATTATATATTCTGTGTTGTGTGATTATTTTATTAGGTTTATAATGCTGTTTAGCATTTAAAGTCTTCATTTCAAAGCTTTAAAAATAATGTATTCGTGTTACTTATGCCAATTTTGAGAGGGGCCTGGAACATAACTCCCTCACTTCCCACTGACTTACATTATAAACTGAGTTTCAATTTACAATGGTTTCGATTAACAACCATTCCTTCTGGAACCTAACCCCGGCGTAAACTGAGGGCTAACTGTACTTTGATCTCAAAATAGTAATGGCTCTTCTTACAGCAGAAAATTTGTGCTGGAGATAAAGAGAATGCCACAGTGTTTCAGAGTTGAAAACACACAGAATGCACCGTCTACTTTCAACTATCTGAGTGCTAACATGAACTTGCGAAAAGGAATTTAGTTATTCCCAAATGTCAAAAAAAAACAACAGAACACAGGGCTGGCTAATAAATGTAAGGTACCTAAACCAAGGCTTATATGTAGTAGACGTGCATTTGTGTTTTTGGGAGGAAACTAATTGGCAAAGATAGCGGCCGCCAGTGGCAGACTATTTTCTGAGCCAGATTTCTTCTTGTGAAAGCGCAATACACTAATATCTGTGCAAAGGAGAAATCTCATATTTAGCATTTACCCTTTCTGTTTAAAATTCAAAGGGAAAATTGTATGTTCGAAATTTAGCAATTTGTAAACTGTGTTCTGTGTTATGGGTCCTTGGGATGGAGTATTTGGAATGATCAGTGGGCCAGTATTCAAACAGCTATGAAGATGCCCAAGCAAGGTTTTACTTCAAGGGTTTGTTAATCTCAGATGTAGCTCATAACTTCAGATCATAGGGTTTAAAAGGTGGCCTGTTGTTGGCCTGTTAGACTGTTATTCAGCCAGGAGGGCTGGTCTATTATAGAGACTCTGTTGCTGTGAACTGTTTGCAAAAGTATGTGATGTGCTGCAAAAGTATGTGATGTGCTGCAAAAGTATGTGATGTGCTGCAAAAGTATGTGATGTGCTTTAGAGAGAGGATTTTCCCTCTCCAATGATAAACTGTCTTTTTAGTGTTGCTAACTCAATAAATCACAATAAAATGTTCTCTGCTACACTGCCCTAGAAGACTGTGGTATAAAGTTTTCTGTGTCACAATATATATATATATATATATATATATATATATATATATATATATATATATATATATATACTGTATATACACACACACACACACATGTATATATTATATATATATATATATATATATATATATATATATATATATATATATATATATATATATATATATATATATATATACATACACACAGTATATCACAAAAGTGAGTACACCCCTAACATTTTTGTAAATATTTTATTATATATTTTTATGTTACAACACTGAAGAAATGACACTTTGCTACAATGTAAAGTAGTGAGTGTACAGCATATATAACAGTGTAAATTTGCTGTTCCCTCAAAATATCTCAACACACAACCATTAATGTCTAACCTGTTGGCAATAAAAGTGAGTACACCCCTAAGTGGAAATGTCCAAATTGGGCCCAAAGTGTCAATATTTTTTGTGGCCACCATTATTTTCCAGCACTGCCTTAACCCTCTTGGGCATGGAGTTCATCAGAGCTTCACAGGTTGCCACTGGAGTCCTCTTCCACTCCTCCATGCGACATCACAGAGCTGGGGGATGTTAGAGACCTTGTGCTCCCCCAACTTCCATTTGAGGATGCCCCATAGATGCTCAATAGGATTTAGGTCTGGAGACATGCTTTGCCAGTCCATCACCTTTACCCTCAGCTTCTTTAGCAAGGCAGTGGTCGTCTTGGAGGTGTATTTCGGGTCGTTATCATGTTGGAATACTGCCCTGTGGCCCCCTCTCCACTTCAGTATGTTACAGTACATGTTGGCATTCATGGTTCCCTCAATGAACTGTAGCTCCCCAGTGCTGGCAGTATTCATGCAGGCCCAGACCATGACACTCCCACCACCATGCACCTGGTTGCCGCCACACACGCTTGACACCATCTGAACCAAATAAGTTTAGATTGGTCTCATTTGACCATAGGACATGGTTCCAGTAATCCATGTCCTTAGTCTGCTTGTCTTCAGCAAACTGTTTGTGGGCATTCTTGTGCATCATCTTTAGAAGAGGCTTCCTTTTGGGATGACAGCCATGCAGACCAATTTGATGCAGTGTTGCGCGTATGGTCTGAGCACTAACAGGCTGACCCCCCACCCCTTCAACCTCTGCAGCAATGCTGGCAGCACTCATATGTCTATTTCCCAAAGACAACCTCTGGAGGTGACCCTGAGCACTTGCACTCAACTTCTTTTGGTCGACCATGGCGAGGCCTGTTCTGAGTGGAACCTGTCCCGTGAAACTGCTGTTCGGTCTTGCCCACCGTGCTCCAGCTCAGTTTCAGGGTCTTGGCAATCTTCTTATAGGCTAGGCCATCATTATGTAGAGCAAAAATATTTTTTTTCAGATCCTCAGAGAGTTATTGCCATGAGGTGCCATATTGAACTTCCAGTGACCAGTATGAGAGAGTGTAAGAGCGATATCACTAATGTTAACACACCTGATCCCCATTCACACCAGTGACACTGTGGAGGGAAAATGGCTAATTGGGCCCAGTTTGGACATTTCCACTTAGGGGTGTACTCACTTTTGTTGTCAACGGTTTAGACATTATTGGCTGTGCGTTGAGTTATTTTGAGGGGACAGCAAATTTACACTGTTATACAGGCTGTACACTCACTACTTTACATTGTAGCAAAGTGTCATTTCTTCAGTGTTGTCACATGAAAAGATATAATAAAATATTTACATAAATGTGAGGGGTGTACTCACTTTTGTGAGATACTGTATATATATATATATATATATATATATATTAAAATTGATGTCACTAAGCTTATGGTGCACAAGAAGTACAGTTCATCATGTAGTTCTGTGCTATATTATTAATAATAATGATTTACTTTAAAGGGACTGTAAACGTAAAAAATGATGTGTAGAATTTTGGTAACATTATCCTAGTGACAACTTCAAAAACAATAGAGATTTTTTTTTTTTTTTTTTACAGCAAGCTAAAAAAGTTTTTCGAAATGTTAAGTTGCTTTTGTTAAAATATTTAACCATCCACTTAAAATACCAGACTGTGCATTATTCTTTGTACAGGACTGCACAAAAGAATAATGCATCCTGTGCTATCAATTGCGCTCCACTTGTTATCTAGCCCTGTGTTTTTAGTCCTACATGGATGTCACATGCATGGAGGCAAGCAGAACCCAGCACATGAGCTAGGAGTGCAGTCACATGCAGATACCCATTACCTGCTGTGTCCTGTTCAGGAGTTATAAGATTTGTAGGTGTTGAACATGGAATCTGTTGGCGCTCTACAAATACCTGATGATGATAATAACAATAATAAACAACAACAACACATACAGCTAGATTACGAGTTATGCGCAATAGGGAAATTAACGAAAGCAACAAAAGTTGCATTATTTAACCCCTTATAGCGCAGGCATTACAAGTTTTCAAACAGCGGGCTTGTGCGTGCGATATGGTGCTTTTAAGCTCCATACTGCACTAAACTCAAGTGCTGTTTTGACGTGCTCGTGCACGCTTTCCCCATAGACATCAATGGGGAGAGCGAGTCAGAAAAAGTCTAACACCACCGATTGCAGAAAGAAAAGCTCCATAACACAGCCCTATTGATGTCTAGGGTGAATAAAAACTAACATTTAAACCTAACACCCTAACATAATCCTCACGTCTAAACACCCCTAATCTGCCCCCCATGACATCGCCAGAACCTACATAAGGTTATTAACCCCTAATCTGCCGCCCTGATATCGCCACCACCAAAATAAAACTATTAACCCCTAATCTGCCGCACACGATATTGCCACCACTATACTAAAGTTATTAACCGCCAGCTCCCCACATCGCAACAACCTAAATTAAACTATATTAACCCCTAAACCTAGCCCTAACGTAACCCTAAGCCTAACCCTAAACCTTACTATAACCCTAACTAACATAATTAAAATATAGCTAAATTAAACTTACAATTATTAACTAAATAATACCTATTTAAAACTTAATACATACTTACCTGTGAAATAAAAGCTAAGCTAGCTACAATATAACTAAAAGTTATATTGTAGCTAGCTTAGGTTTTATTTTTATTTGACAGGTAAGTTTGTATTTATTTTAACTAGGTAGACTAGTTAGTAAATATTTATTAACTATTTACTAACTACCTAGTTAAAATAAATACAAACTTACCTGTCAAATAAAACCTAAACTGCCTTACACTAACTACCTAACATTACAAAAAATAAAAACACTAAATCTACAAAAAATAAAAAAAACTACCATTACAAAAAATAACAAACAAAATTAAACAAAACAATAAAAATTATTCCTATTCTAATACCCTTTTAAAAAAAAAAAAAAAAAAAAAACACCCCAAAATAAAAAAAAGCCTAATTTATAATAAACTACCAAGGGCCCGTAAAATGGCCTTTTGGGGGCCCTTAAAAGGGCCTTTTGTAGGGCATTTCCCTAAAGTTAACAGCTCTTTTGCTGCAAAACAAACACCCCCTAACAGTATACAAACCCCCACCCCCTAAACCCACAAAATAAAAATAAAGAAAAACCTAATCTACCCATTGCCCTTAAAAGGAAATTTGTATGGGCATTGCCCTTAAAAGGGCATTTAGCTCTTTTGCTGCCCAAATTCTAATCTAAAAATAAAAACCCACTCCAAAACGAAAAAATACATTACACAAAATAACAAACAAATTATCAAAAATAATAAAAAATTATTCCTATTCTAATAACCATTTTAAAAAAAAACACCCCAAAATAAAAAACCTGATATAGAATAATCTACCAATAGCCCTTAAAAGGGCCTTTTGTAGGGCATTGCCCTCAGTTAAACAGCTCTTTTACCTGAAATAAAAATACAAAGACCCACTAACATTACAAACCCCCACCCCCCAAGCACACAAAATAAAAAAACTATCTAAAAAACCTAATCTACTCATTGCCTTGAAAAGAGCATTTGTATGGGCATTGCCCTTAAAAGGGCATTTAGCTTTTTTGCTACCCAAACCCTAATCTAAAAAAAAACCACCCAAAAAACCCTTAAGAAAAACCTAACACTAATCCCCAATGATCAACTTACAGTTTTTAAAGTCCCGCTTGAAGCATCTTCATCCAGGCAGCAAAGTCCTCATCGAGGCGGCAAGAAGTCTTCATCCAGGCGGCCTCTTCTATCTTCATCCAGGCGGCATCTTCCATCTTGATCCCGGCGGCGCGGAGTGGGTCCATCCTAAAGACATCTGGGGCAGAGCATCCTCTTTATATGGTCGTTGCCGTACACTGAATCTTCAATCCTATTGGCTGAAAAATTGGCTAAAAATTTGAATCAGCCAATATGAATTAGAACTGCTAAAATCCTATTGGCTGTTAGTTTTATTTAATTGGAAGTTAGTTTAATTTTAGTTTAATAATTATATTAGTTTAATTGTTAGTTTAAACTTAGTTCTTTTAATTTGAGGTAAGTTTTAATTTAAGATAGGGAAATTTTAATTTTAATATAAAGTTAGGGGGGCGTTAGGTTTAGGGGTTACTAGTTTAATTTAGTTTATTGTAATGTGGGTGGATTTAGGTTTAGGGGTTAATAGTTTACTTTAGTATATTTTATTGTGGGGGCTTGCAGTTTAGGGGTTAATAGGTTTATCATAGTGGCGGCGGTGTAGGGCTTAATAACTTTAGTACAGTGGGGGCGATGTGGGCGGACGGCAGATTAGGGATTATTAATATTTAAATAGTGTTTGCGATGCGGGAGGACGGCGGTTTAGGGGCTAATAACTTTATTATAGTGGTGACGATGTCGATGAGCAGCAGAATAGGGGTTAATAATTATTTTGAGTGGCAGTGATGTCGGGAGCGGCAAATTAGGGGCTAATAAGTTTAATATAGTATTTGCGATGCGGGAGGGCCTCAGTTTAGGGGTTAATAGGTAGTTTATGGGTGTTTAGTGCACTTTGTAACACTTTAGTTATGAGTTTTATGTTACAGTTTTGTAGTGTAAAACTCATAACTACTGCTTTTAGATTGAGAAACGGATCTTGTCGGTATAGGCTGCAACGCAAGCTTTTTAGCCTAACCGCAAAACTTGTAACGGCAGCGCTATGGAAATCCCATGAAAAAACTTACGGCTAGATTACGAGTTTTGCGTTAAGCTGAAAAAGCAGCGTTAACAGGTCCTAACGCTGCTTTTTCACTACCACTGCTATTACAAGTCTTGCAGGTTTAGGGGCACCGCACACTTCTTTGGCCTTACCGCAAACCGATTTACGTAAACTTTGTAAACCCTTTTTTCTATGGGACTTCCATAGCGCTGGTATTACGAGTCTGTCCTGGGAGGCCAAAAAGTGAGCGGTACACCCTCTACCTCCAAGATCCGTAACGCATTCTAAAGTCAGTAGTTATGAGTTTTACACTACAATGCTGTAGCATAAAACTCATAACTAAAGTGCTAAAAAGTACACTAACACCCATACACTACCTATTAACCCCTAAACCGAGGCCCTCCCACATTGCAAACACTATAATAAAAATTGTAACCCCTAATCTGCCGCTCTGGACATCGTCGCCACTATAATAAACATATTAACCCCTAAACCGCCGCACTCCCGCCTTGCAAACACTAGTTAAATATTTTTAACCCCTAATCTGCCGCCCCTAACATTGCCGCCACCTACATTATACTTATTAACCCCTAATCTGCCGCCCCCAACGTCACTGCCACTATATTAAATGCATTAACCCCTAAGTCTAAGTCTAACCCTAACACCCCCTAACTTAAATATAATTTAAATAAATCTAAAGAAAATTAATATAATTAATTCAATTATTCCTATTTAAAACTAAATACAGGGAGTGCAGAATTATTAGGCAAGTTGTATTTTTGAGGATTAACTTTATTATTGAACAACAACCATGTTCTCAATGAACCCAAAAAACTCATTAATATCAAAGCTGAATATTTTTGGAAGTAGTTTTTAGTTTGTTTTTAGTTTTAGCTATTTTATGGGGATATCTGTGTGTGCAGGTGACTATTACTGTGCATAATTATTAGGCAACTTAGCAAAAAACAAATATATACCCATTTCAATTATTTATTTTTACCAGTGAAACCAATATAACATCTCAACATTCACAAATATACATTTCTGACATTCAAAAACAAAACAAAAACAAATCAGTGACCAATATAGCCACCTTTCTTTGCAAGGACACTCAAAAGCCTGCCATCCATGGATTCTGTCAGTGTTTTGATCTGTTCACCATCAACATTGCGTGCAGCAGCAACCACAGCCTCCCAGACACTGTTCAGAGAGGTGTACTGTTTTCCCTCCTTGTAAATCTCACATTTGATGATGGACCACAGGTTCTCAATGGGGTTCAGATCAGGTGAACAAGGAGGCCATGTCATTAGATTTTCTTCTTTTATACCCTTTCTTGCCAGCCACGCTGTGGAGTACTTGGATGCGTGTGATGGAGCATTGTCCTGCATGAAAATCAGATTTTTCTTGAAGGATGCAGACTTCTTCCTGTACCACTGCTTGAAGAAGGTGTCTTCCAGAAACTGGCAGTAGGACTGGGAGTTGAGCTTGACTCCATCCTCAATCCAAAAAGGCCCCACAAGCTCATCTTTGATCATACCAGCCCAAACCAGTACTCCACCTCCACCTTGCTGGCGTCTGAGTCGGACTGGAGCTCTCTGCCCTTTACCAATCCAGCCACGGGCCCATCCATCTGGCCCATCAAGACTCACTCTCATTTCATCAGTCCATAAAACCTTAGAAAAATCAGTCTTGAGATATTTCTTGGCCCAGTCTTGACGTTTCAGCTTGTGTGTCTTGTTCAGTGGTGGTCGTCTTTCAGCCTTTCTTACCTTGGCCATGTCTCTGAGTATTGCACACCTTGTGCTTTTGGGCACTCCAGTGATGTTGCAGCTCTGAAATATGGCCAAACTGGTGGCAAGTGGCATCTTGGCAGCTGCACGCTTGACTTTTCTCAGTTCATGGGCAGTTATTTTGTGCCTTGGTTTTTCCACACGCTTCTTGCGACCCTGTTGACTATTTTGAATGAAACGCTTGATTGTTCGATGATCACGCTTCAGAAGCTTTGCAATTTTAAGAGTGCTGCATCCCTCTGCAAGATATCTCACTATTTTTTTACTTTTCTGAGCCTGGCAAGTCCTTCTTTTGACCCATTTTGCCAAAGGAAAGGAAGTTGCCTAATAATTATGCACACCTGATATAGGGTGTTGATGTCATTAGACCACACCCCTTCTCATTACAAAGATGCAGATCACCTAATATGCTTAATTGGTAGTAGGCTTACAAGCCTATACAGCTTGGAGTAAGACAACATGCATAAAGAGGATGATGTGGTCAAAATACTCATTTGCCTAATAATTCTGCCCTCCCTGTACTTACCTATAAAATAAACCCTAAGATAGCTACAATATAACTAATAGTTACAGTGTAGCTAGCTTAGGGTTTATTTTTATTTTACAGGCAAGTATTGTATTTATTTTAACTAGGTAGAATAGTTACTAAATAGTTATTAACTATTTAATAACTACCTAGCTAAAATAAATACAAATTGACCTGTAAAATAAAACCTAACCTAAGTTACACTAACACCTAACACTACACAATTAAATAAATTAACTAAAATAAAATCAATTAAATAAATTAAATTAGCTAAATCACAAAAAAAACACTAAATTACAGAAAATAAAAAACAAATTACAGATCTTTAAACTAATTACACCTAATCTAATAGCCCTATCAAAATAAAAAAAGCCCCCCCAAAATAAAAAAACCCTAGCCTAAACTAAACTACCAATAGCCCTTAAAATGGCCTTTTGCGGAGCATTGCCCCAAAGTAATCAGCTCTTTTCCTGTAAAAAAAATACAAACAACCCCCCAACAGTAAAACCCACCCACACAACCAACCCCCCAAATAAAATACTAACTAAAAAAACGTAAGCTCCCCATTGCCCTGAAAAGGGCATTTGGATGAGCATTGCCCTTAAAAGGGCATTTAGCTCTATTGCAGCCCAAAGCCCTAACCTAAAAAATAAACCCACCCAATACACCCTTAAAAAAACCTAACACTAACCTCCTGAAGATCGACTTACTGTTCTGAAGACCGGACATCCATCCTCAAGAAAGCAGCAGAAGTCTTCATTCAACCGGTCCGAAGTCCTCAACATAGCCGGGAGAAGTCTTCATCCAAGCCGGGCGAAGTGGTCCTCCAGACGGGCAGAAGTCTTCATCCAGACGGCATCTACTATCTTCATCCATCCGGCGCGGAGCGGATCCATCTTCAAGACATCCGATGCGGAGCATCCTCTTCATCCGGAGTCTTCTTACTGAATGAAGGTTCCTTTAAATTACGTCATCCAAGATGGCGTCCCTTAGATTCCGATTGGCTGATAGAATTCTATCAGCCAATCGGAATTTAAGGTAGAAAAAAATCCTATTGGCTGATGCAATCAGCCAATAGATTGAAGTTCAATCCTATTGGCTTATCCAATCATCCAATAGGATTGAGCTTGCATTCTATTGGCTGATTGGAAAACCCCGTAATACCAGCACTGTAGGTAAGTGAGTGGTGAGAAAAAACTGCTCGTTAGCAACGCATAGCTCCTAACGCAAAACTCGTAATGTGGCCATTAATTCTTAAGAGTTCGGGACTGACGTTGCGTTACAGGCTAAAAGGTTTGCGGTACAGCTATACTGACATGACTTGTAATGGCTGCAGTGCTATTTTAACACTGAAATTACCATTTTTCAGCGTTAAAACATGATCACAAAACTCGTAATCTAGGTGATAGTGAATTAGATAATGCCACTTGCTTTAGAATGTCCCTTTATGCTGAGCATCAATCACAGCTATTGGCTGCGAAATAAAACTTGTATGGAAAAATTATATACATATATATATATATATATATATATATATATATATATATATATATATATACTTATTTATTTATATGTGCAAGACTCATGCTGGTATTATTTCTATGTCTATTGCAATAGCTGCTAACATCTCTGCAGTTGGGAAACTACAAGGAGGCAGGAAAGGTCTTCGCATTTTTTATTTTTTTTCGTAGTATCTGATTGCGAATGGGGATGAGGCAGCTTGTGAGCAAAGAGAGAGTTGATCTGCAGAGAGAGAGCAATTGAACATCAGAGAGCAGTTAAACATTAGAGAGAAAGCTGAACAGCAGAGACAGGGCTAAACAGCAGAGAGAACATTCTGTGAGTTTATTATTAAAGGGATATGAAACCCCAAAATGTTCTTTTGTGCTTCAGACAGAGCATACAATTTTAAAAAGTTTCAAATTGAATTCTATTATCAAATTTCGTTCCCATGGAATTCTTTGTTGCAGAGATACCTAGGTAGGTATCTGGAGCACTACGTGGCCAAAAATAGTGCTGCCCTCTACTGATCTTAAAAATAGATAACTTTCTTGCAAAACTGCTGCCATTTAGTACTCCAGAAATGGGCTGGATCCTATGCTCACATCCATGCTTTTCAACAAACGATGCCAAGAGAACAAAGAAAACCCATGTGCATTACTATTTATTCAACAAAGGATATCTAAAGAATTAAGCAAAAGTTATAATAGAAGTAAATTGAAATGTTTTCATTTTCATGAAAGAAAATTGTGTTTAATGTCCCTTTGATATTATTTTAAACAATAAAAATTCTGGAGTAGACGGTCCCTTTAAATGTTTTAGGTGCATTCGTCACATATTCGTATAGAAAGCTCACTGGCAGATAAGGACTGAATCCATAGCTGTGCTGGTAGAAAACTGCATGGAGTGCTGCACAAGCATTTAGAATTCTGAACATCTACAAGTAACAAAAACAGATTTTCTTTTACACTAACAAAATAAAAGATCAATATATCACAAAAGAGATTTCTGAGCACTTGCAAATAAATTGTGTTTATTTAGAAAGTAGTTCAATAGCATTTTTACTTTGTTCACAGTCTGTGCTTGAGAGTAATACATTTCTTTAGGAAAGCTGTCTGAGAGTCTTTGCATATGGCAATATGAGAAAAAAAAACAACAATCAACCTGAACAAAAAAAGGTTTATATGTAGGTGTGATTTACACAAAAAAACACACATCTATTTATAGACAAATAAATATTAAAGTAAATTCAGATACCGAATAAATATATTTATACATGGAGAATATGTATTTTAATTATTACACTTTACTTTATTTACTGTTCAATATAGCAACATAAGACCAAAAGTAAAAACTCCCAATACATATTTAGGAGATGTATCTTTTTTCATTAATAATAAATATGATGGACATTTTTTTATTTTCAAAAAGTAAAAGAGATCACAATATAAGTAAATTGTACATTAATTAAAAGGGACATTGTACACTAGATTTTTCTTTGCATAACTGTTTTGTAGATGATTCATTTATATAGCCAATCTGGGGGTGTTTTTGCCTAATCAAGCCCCAAAGTTTTAGATGGAAACAGACTTCAGACTGCTTCTTTTTGAATAAAGGGTCTTTTCATATGCAGGGGGGGGGAGGTGGAAGGTTTGCTCTCAGCCCCTTTTATTGGGTGTCCCTGCCTAACCTAATCAACAGCGCTAAATTGGAAGCCTCTAGGTAAGTTTTTAAAAGGTTTTATACTTTTTTTATTCTATCAGTATATGTGCATATTATTTTGTATAGTAGTGTCTGTCACATGCAGTTAAATGAAAATTGGTGTATACTGTCCCTTTAACTGTAAGTTTTCAATATTATCAGATTTCGCCACATCCTGTTGTAACTCAAACTACTGTTTTGGAATTATCACTTTAACTTAAAGGGACATGAAACAACATTTTTCTTTCATTATTCTAATAAAGCATTACATTTTAAACACCTTTCTAATTTATGTTCATTATGTAACTTGCTTTGTTTTCTTGGTATCCTTTGTTGAAAAGAAAACCTAGTCTTATACTGGAAGCTAGATGGTGATTGGTGGCTGTAGTTATATGTTTCTTCTTATTGGCTCACCCAATGTGTTCAGTTAGTTCCCAGTAGTGAATTGCTGTTTCTTTCAACAAAGGATACCAAATGAATCAAGCAAATAAGATTCAATAAGTAAATTGAAAAGTTGTTTAAAATCCAATACTTTATCTGAATAATAAAAGAAAAAAATAGGTTTCTTGTCCCTTTAAAAGGGACATGAAGGGGGGCGGAGCTAACCACCAAAGCAACTGGACGCACATATAACCTGCTCCTAGCTCCAACTGATAATTAAGGGGTTCTTTTTGCCCTGTTAACTCCTATTAAATAGCAGATATATTCTGAACCCTGTCTAAGAGCTTGCAAAGCAGATTTGAGGAGACTCAGGAGATTCTTTTATGACCCTTTGGTTGAGAGACTTAGTGAGGGCCTTGCCACGCAGAGGAACTAACATGGAAGATCCCCACATGGCTATTCTAGTTCTCTTTAAGGAATATGACCGCAACCTCAGGGACAGATTTGATCGGCTTCTTGCAGCCATTGCACCCCAAGACGAGGAAGAGAGTAGCGCTGAAGAGAGTAGCGCTGAATCCTGTGCAGGAGAGGCTGAAGCTTCGGGTAAACCCGTGATTGTTTTCCAGGGGTCTCCTACCCGACGTCCGCTATCAGAGACTGCTTACTCGCCAGAGCCTACCTCACTCCGCAGGAGCGGTGGCCGCGTATCATATCCCTCTCCCCTGGGGGATACGACCAGTGCCTGCGATTCGCATAGAACCTTACCACCCCTTGAGGATGGAGCGGCTGTGGGGAACGCTAGAGGCGGGGCCCTCGTGATGTCTGTGCGAGGGTTTCTGGCTGTGTCCGTCCAGGTGGCCATAACTACAGAGACACTCTGCCTCACCATGTGGACTCTCTCTCTTCACTGTTGGGTTTTTCTTTGCAGCCGCTCTGCTATCCTTCTGCGGCTGACACCTTCCCGAGGTTCCGGTAGGTTTGGTGGGGCCATCACGAAAGTCGGTGTCGGGTGAAAACCTGACAGAGGCAGTGGATGCCAAATGTTTGGAATGCTGCGCGATTCTGCCTACCCTAGACGCTCCTGATTGAATTTAAGGTTTGGGCTTGCCACACAACTGCCTTAAAAGTTAGAACCATTGAATCTGCATTTATGAAGAATAACATAGATTACGCAGACTGTGCACCTAACTACTTTTGATGTCGACATTATGTGTAGATCTCATGGAGATCTAACGACAGCGACTGTACTTATTTAGCTGCCTAGGAATACCTCTCATATGTAACCGGGTTATTGTTTAATATCTTACTGTTTTTACTCTCTTAACTCACGCAGCATATAATATTTAACACCTACACTATGCCTTGTTGGTATTCTAGTCTGTTAGACTACCCACTGTATATCATGTACCCCTAGTAGTCTAATGGGCTTTGAGAAGTCCTATTTAACTATCTCTATTTCTGAATAATAATAAGGATCTAGAGATCAGCAGTTTTTGCATATTCACTGTGTGCTAGTTGCTGGCCTGTGCTATAAATGTTTATTATTTAGACAAACTCTTTCTTAGAAAAGTACCTATCTTGTATGTATTTATTGCTTCTCGCAAAGATATGCAAAAGTTAGTATACATTTCTCTGAGTAGTTCTTAGGCAGCCATTTTCATAAATATTAATGTTCAACTGGATCTCACTGGATTAAATGTACCTATGTTCCAGAATAATAATAAGGATCTAGAGACTAGCAGTTTTTTACATATTCACTGTGTGCTAGTCGCTGGCCTGTGTTATAAATGTTTACTATTTAGACAAACTATCCCTTAGAATAGTACCTATCTTGTATGTATTGGTCGCTTCTCGCAAAGATATGCAAAAGTTTGTGCGCATTTCTCTGAGTAGTTTTTAAGCAGCCATTGTCATAAATATCTATGCTCATCTGGATCTCACTGGATTAAATGTATCTATGTTTAATATTATCTAATTCTTTTCATAGCAATGATAGCGGGGTCCATGGTGCAGGCCAGCAGTTGTAGAGCATTATACCGCTAGTTTGTCACCAATTACTCTGCCCCCCCTCCTCCCCCCCTTCTTTGTGGTGGGGGAGGAGTAAATTATCCTCCGCATTTATACTCTCACCCCCTCACTGTATGGTATGGGATGGTTGGTTTACCCTCCATACTCACTATATGACAGAGTTATGTAGTCTCTGTCCTGTTCGTAGAGCCTCTGTTATGATTTGTTCATGCATATATGTAAGAATGGCTCTCCGGATTTCACTATTGAACGATGTATTATGACTAATATTGTGTGCTCCAAAGACTGCAAACTGTTTATCTCTGCAATTTTTTATATAACTGTTAACCTAGGTATATTCTTATTGGATCTGATCGACTTGCTGGAAAGATGCTTTAGAGTTAAAGGGGTCGGGGTAACCAACCTAAGTGTTTCTTATGTTCTTCACAGAATGAGATCCTGATGAGATGTATAACAATGATAAATGGCATTGAGTATCTTAACTAGCATTCAGATGCATATGGTTACCTATGGATGAAATATTTGCTCCTGTCCCAACATAATATGATTGAACTTGACTATGATGGATTGTATTCTTTTACCTATTAATACCTAGCCTTATTGGGGTAACAGTTAAAGCAGCCCTATTTTTCTGTTACAATATCTAGTATGTACATTCCCAATGTTGTTATGTTTAAGTTTGCCTTCTCCTTCAATCCTACTTCTAGTTTTCCGGACCTATCTATGGTCCTAGCAGGCATATGAAGGAGCGAGTAAGTATAGGCCTTGAATGGGCCTGTATTATTTAAAAGCCCTCTGATTAGCGAATTAAATCTATTGGGGTCCAAAAGTGGCCTCAGGTGTCTTTGGGGGGAAAAGAGGGCGCTTGTAGGTTTGCTCCTTAACCCCTATTCATTTGAACTATGTTTTGACTTGGGCATGTAATTCAAACTGTTATGATAAGGGATCTACCCTTTATATGTTCTTGTGTATTTCTTATGTCCATGATAATTGTTTGTATATTTACTATTTGTCATGAGTTTGCTTGAGCAAGCGGTTTGCTGCCTCTGCAAATGTTATTCCCTCAATAAAAAACTTTTAAACAAAAAAAAAAAAAAAAAAAAAAAGGGACATGAAACACAATGTATTTATTGTTTTCAGATAGAAAATGCGATTTGAAACGACTTTCCAATGTATTTCTTTTATCAAATGTACTTCTTTTTCTTGGTATCCTTTGTTGAAGGAACAGCAATGTACTACTGGGAGATAGCTAAACACATCAGGTGAGCCAATAAGAAGAGGCATATATGTGCAGCCCCCAATCAGCAGTTAACTCAAAAAAGTTAATTGCTGCTCCTTAGTATACCTAGGAATGTCTTTCAACAAAGAATACCAAGATAACTAAGTAAAATAGATAATAGAAGGGAATTGGAATATCAGGTTTTCAGAGAGATCCCACTCATCACTCCAATTGCCTGGTCTGAAGTCTTCTTACCCAGCGTCAGTTGAAATGATAGGCAGGAAATCCCACAGCCGAGAATAACACAAGGATGCAGAAAAGGATAAAAAAACAACAAGAGTCTCTACAAGGCCACGGGCTGTAACAGGACGACAGGTGATACAGAATAAGCAGAACTCAGTGTCAGGGTCAGCAATGGGTACACCGAATATCGAAGTCCCAAGGGTTTAACAGATTAAGGTCAAAGTTCAGGCCGGACCAGCAACAATTATCAGAAAGCCGAGGTACCAGAGGATAATCCGAGAGCAGGTGAACAGGAAAGATTAAAGGTCAGCAGCGAGAAATCCAATAAACACCAATAAAGCACAAACCTATGGACAAGCAAAGTGAAGGAAGCAGGAATTCTCTTTTAGGGAAAATATGGAAAAAAGGGCACTAAACACAAACAAAATATATATATAGCACCTGAGTTAATATGTGAATAGCGCTACAGTGCCATACCAATATCCTCAGCGCGCCAGCCAACAGATCTCTTAAACTAAAACTTACAGTGTACCTAAAAATAAACAGCTTTCCTGCGCCAAGGAAATAACTGTGCGCCCAAAAATCAATAGTCCACCTGCACTAAAGCTCGCACTGAATGAAATATAACATGGAAAGTTGTTTAAAATTGCATTCTCTATCTGAGCCATGAAAGAAAACAATTGAGTTTCATATCCCTTTAACATAAAATTATGCCTGAGAGGACTTTCACAAATCTTTGCTTCCAAATTAATTACAAAACATAATTTATGCTTACCTGATAAATTTATTTATCTTGTAGGGTATCCAGTCCACGGATCATCCATTACTTGTGGGATATTCTCCTTCCCAACAGGAAGTTGCAAGAGGATCACCCACAGCAGAGCTGCTATATAGCTCCTCCCCTCACTGCCATATCCAGTCATTCGACCGAAACAAGCCGAGAAAGGAGAAACCATAGGGTGCAGTGGTGACTGTAGTTTAATTAAAATTTAGACCTGCCTTAAAAGGACAGGGCGGGCCGTGGACTGGATACACTACAAGAGAAATAAATTTATCAGGTAAGCATAAATTATGTTTTCTCTTGTTAAGTGTATCCAGTCCACGGATCATCCATTACTTGTGGGATACCAATACCAAAGCTAAAGTACACGGATGATGGGAGAGACAAGGCAGGAACTTAAACGGAAGGAACCACTGCCTGTAGAACCTTTCTCCCAAAAACAGCCTCCGAAGAAGCAAACGTATCAAATTTGTAAAATTTGGAAAAAGTATGAAGGGAAGACCAAGTTGCAGCCTTGCAAATCTGTTCAACAGAGGACTCATTTTTAAAGGCCCAGGTGGAAGCCACAGCTCTAGTAGAATGAGCTGTAATCCTTTCAGGAGGCTGCTGTCCAGCAGTCTCATAGGCTAAACGGATTATACTCCAAAGCCAAAAAGAAAGAGAGGTTGCCGAGGCCTTCTGACCTCTCCTCTGTCCAGAGTAAACAACAAACAGGTTAGATGTTTGGCGAAAATCTTTAGTAGCCTGTAAGTAAAACTGCAAGGCAAGGACTACGTCTAGATTATGCAAAAGACGTTCCTTCTTTGAAGAAGGATTAGGACATAATGATGGAACAACAATATCTTGATTGATATTCTCGTTAGAAACCACCTTAGGTAAAAACCCAGGTTTTGTACGCAGAACAACTTTATCTGAATGAAAGATCAGATAAGGAGAATCACAATGCAAGGCAGATAACTCAGAGACTCTTCGAGCCGAGGAAATAGCCATCAGAAAAAGAACTTTCCATGAAAGAAGTTTGATATCAATAGAATGAAGGGGTTCAAACGGAACCCCTTGAAGAACTTTAAGAACCAAGTTTAAGCTCCATGGAGGAGCAACAGGTTTAAACACAGGCTAAATTCTAACTAAAGCCTGACAAAATGCCTGAACGTCTGGAACTTCTGCCAGACGCTTGTGTAAAAGAATAGACAGAGCAGAAATCTGTCCCTTTAAAGAACTAGCTGATAATCCTTTGTCCAAACCCTCTTGGAGGAAGGACAATATCCTAGGAATCCTAACCCTACTCCATGAGTAATTCTTGGATTCACACCAATGAAGATATTTACGCCATATCTTGTGGTACATTTTCCTGGTGGCAGGCTTTCGTGCCTGTATTAAGGTATCAATTACTGACTCGGAAAAGCCACGCTTTGATAGGATCAAGCGTTCAATCTCCATGCAGTCAGTCTCAGAGAAAGTAGATTCGGATGATTGAAAGGACCTTGTATTAGAAGGTCTTGTCTCAGAGGCAGAGACCATGGTGGAAAGGATGACATGTCCACTAGGTCTGCATACCAGGTCCTGCGTGGCCACGCAGGCGCTATCAATATCACCAATGCTCTTTCCTGTTTGATTTTGGCAATCAGACGAGGGAGCAGAGGAAACGGTGGAAACACAAAAGCCAGGTTGAAGAACCAAGGCGCTGCTAGAGCATCTATCAGTGCCGCTTCTGGGTCCCTGGACCTGGATCCGTAACAAGGAAGCTTGGCGTTCTGGCGAGACGCCATGAGATCCAATTCTGGTTTGCCCCAACGGAGAACCAATTGAGCAAACACCTCCGGATGGAGTTCCCATTCCCCCGGATGAAAAGTCTGACGACTTAGAAAATCCGCCTCCCAGTTCTCTACACCTGGGATATGGATCGCTGACAGGTGGCAAGAGTGAGTCTCTGCCCAGCGAATTATCTTGGAGACTTCTGACATCGCTAGGGAACTCCTGGTTCCCCCTTGATGGTTGATGTAAGCCACAGTCATGATGTTGTCCGACTGAAATCTGATGAACCTCAGTGTTGCTAGCTGAGGCCAAGCCAGAAGAGCATTGAATATTGCTCTTAACTCCAGAATATTTATTGGGAGGAGTTTCTCCTCCTGAGTCCATGAACCCTGAGCCTTCAGGGAGTTCCAGACTGCACCCCAACCTAGAAGGCTGGCATCTGTTGTTACAATTGTCCAATCTGGTCTGCAAAAGGTCATACCCTTGGACAGATGGGCCCGAGATAACCACCAGAGAAGAGAATCTCTGGTTTCCTGATCCAGATTTAGTAGAGGGGACAAATCTGTGTAATCCCCATTCAACTGACTGAGCATGCATAATTGCAGCGGTCTGAGATGCAGGCGCGCAAATGGCACTATGTCCATCGCCGCTACCATTAAGCCGATTACTTCCATGCACTGAGCCACCGTGGGGTGCGGAATGGAGTGAAGAACATGGCAAGCATTTAGAAGTTTTGATAACCTGGACTCCGTCAGGTAAGTTTTCATTTCTACAGAATCTATTAGAGTCCCTAGGAAGGAAACCCTCGTGAGAGGAGATAGAGAACTCTTTTCTTTGTTCACTTTCCACCCATGCGACCTCAGGAATGCCAGAACTATCTCTGTATGAGATTTGGCAATTTGAAAGCTGGACGCCTGTATCAGGATATCGTCCAGGTAAGGAGCCACCGCTATGCCTCGCGATCTTAGGACCGCCAGAACTGAGCCCAGAACCTTTGTAAAAATTCTTGGGGCTGTAGCCAACCCGAATGGAAGAGCTACAAATTGGTAATGCCTGTCTAGAAAAGCAAACCTCAGGAACTGATGATGATTCTTGTGAATCGGAATGTGAAGGTAGGCATCCTTTAAGTCCACTGTGGTCATGTACTGACCCTCTTGGATCATGGGTAAAATGGTTCGAATAGTTTCCATCTTGAATGACGGAACTCTGAGGAATTTGTTTAGGATCTTTAAATCCAAAATTGGTCTGAAGGTTCCCTCTTTTTTGGGAACCACTAACAGATTTGAATAAAACCCCTGCCCTTGTTCCGTCCGCGGAACTGGATGGATCACTCCCATTACAAGGAGATCTTGTACGCAGCTTAGGAAAGCCTCTTTCTTTATCTGGTTTGCAGATAATCTTGAAAGGTGAAATCTCCCTTGTGGAGGAGAAGCTTTGAAGTCCAGAAGATATCCCTGAGATATGATATCCAACGCCCAGGGATCCTGAACATCTCTTGCCCACGCCTGGGCGAAGAGAGAGAGTCTGCCCCCTACTAGATCCATTGTCGAATAGGGGCCGCTCCTTCATGCTGTCTTAGAGGCAGCAGCAGGCTTTCTGGCCTGCTTGCCCTTGTTCCAGGACTGGTTAGGTTTCCAGGCCTGCTTGGATTGAGCAAAAGTTCCCTCTTGTTTTGAAGCAGAGGAAGTTGATGCTGCACCTGCCTTGAAATTTCGAAAGGCACGAAAATTAGACTGTTTGGCCTTTGATTTGGCCCTGTCCTGAGGAAGGGTATGACCCTTACCTCCAGTAATGTCAGCAATAATTTCTTTCAAACCAGGCCCGAATAAGGTCTGCCACTTGAAAGGAATGTTGAGTAATTTAGACTTTGAAGTCACATCAGCTGACCAGGATTTGAGTCATAGCGCCCTACGCGCCTGGATGGCAAATCCGGAATTCTTAGCCGTTAGTTTAGTCAAATGAACAATGGCATCAGAAACAAATGAGTTAGCTAGCTTAAGAGTTCTAAGCTTGTCAACAATTTCAGTCAATGGAGCTGTATGGATGGCCTCTTCCAGGGCCTCAAACCAGAATGCCGGCGCAGCAGTGACAGGCGCAACGCATGCAAGGGGCTGTAAAATAAAACCTTGTTGAATAAACATTTTCTTAAGGTAACCCTCTAATTTTTTATCCATTGGATCTGAAAAAGCACAACTGTCCTCAACCGGGATAGTGGTACGCTTTGCTAAAGTAGAAACTGCTCCCTCCACCTTAGGGACAGTCTGCCATAAGTCCCGTGTAGTGGCATCTATTGGAAACATTTTTCTAAATATAGGAGGTGGGGAAAAGGGCACACCGGGCCTATCCCACTCCTTACTAATAATTTCTGTAAGCCTTTTTAGGTATTGGAAAAACATCAGTACTCACCGGAACTGCATAGTATTTATCCAGCCTACACAATTTCTCTGGCACTGCAATTGTGTCACAGTCATTCAGAGCAGCTAATACCTCCCCAAGCAATACACGGAGGTTCTCAAGCTTAAATTTAAAATTAGAAATCTCTGAATCAGGTCTCCCCGATTCAGAGACGTCACCCACAGACTGAAGCTCTCCGTCCTCAGGTTCTGCATATTGTGACGCAGTATCAGACAGGGCTCTTACAGCATCTACGCACTCTGTATCTCGTCTAACCCCAGAGCTATCGCGCTTGCCTCTCAATTCAGGCAATCTGGATAATACCTCTGACAGGGTATTATTCATGATTGCAGCCATGTCCTGCAATATTACACATATTAGCGTGCGTCCCTTGAGCGGGAGGCGAAGGGTCCGACACGTGGGGAGAGTTAGTCGGCATAACTTCCCCCTCGACAGACCCCTCTGGTGACAATTCTTTTATAGATAAAGACTGATCTTTACTGTTTAAGATGAAATCAATACATTTAGTACACATTCTCCTATGGGGCTCCAGCATGGCTTTTAAACATAATGAACAAGTATCCTCTGTTTCAGACATGTTTGTACAGACTAGCAATGAGACTAGCAAGCTTGGAAAACACTTTAAAACAAGTTAACAAGCAATATAAAAAACGTTACTGTGCCTTTAAGAGAAACAAATTTTGACAAAATTTGAAATAACAGTGAAAAAAGGAAGTTACACTAACAAATTTTTTACAGTGTATGTAACAAGTCAGCAGAGCATTGCACCCACTTGCAAATGGATGATTAACCCCTTAATAACAAAAACAGAATAATAAATGACAAAAACATTTTTTAAACACAGTCACAACAACTGCCACAGTCTACTGTGATTGTTACCCTCCTCAAACACAACTTTGAAGCCTTTTGAGCCCTTCAGAGATGTCCTGTATCATGCAGAGGGAAGCTGAATGTCTCTGTCAGTATTTTTAGCTACACAGAAAAGCACTAAAATAGGCCCTTCCCACTCATATTGCAACAGTGGAAAGCCTGTTTCTAGGCAAAAATCAAACCAGCCATGTGGAAAAAAAACTAGGCCCCAATAAGTTTTGTCACCAAACATATATAAAAACGATTAACATGCCAGCAAACGTTTTATATTACACTTTTATAAGAGTATGTATCTCTGTTAATAAGCCTGATACCAGTCACTATCACTGCATTTAAGGCTTAACTTACATTAATCCGGTATCAGCAGCATTTTTCTAGCAAATTCCATCCCTAGAAATACATTAACTGCACATACCTTATTGCAGGAAAACCTGCACGTTATTCCCTCTCTGAAGTTACCTCACTCCTCAGAATATGTGAGAACAGCCATGGATCTTAGTTACTTCTGCTAAGATCATAGAAAATGCAGGCAGATTCTTCTTCTAAATACTGCCTGAGATAAACAGTACACTCCGGTACCAT
Source organism: Bombina bombina (assembly GCF_027579735.1). Classification (NCBI taxonomy): domain Eukaryota; kingdom Metazoa; phylum Chordata; class Amphibia; order Anura; family Bombinatoridae; genus Bombina; species Bombina bombina. The sequence continues at coordinate 927,086,151 of NC_069503.1, read as the reverse complement.
TTAAAAATAACAAACTTTTGATTGAAGTTAAAAAACTAACTATAATACACCACTCTCCTCTTACTACGTCCATCTTTGTTGAGAGTTGCAAGAGAATGACTGGATATGGCAGTGAGGGGCGGAGCTATATAGCAGCTCTGCTGTGGGTGATCCTCTTGCAACTTCCTGTTGGGAAGGAGAATATCCCACAAGTAATGGATGATCCATGGACTGGATACACTTAACAAGAGAAATAAAAGAAACTACTCTTCTGATTTCATCAGTTCATTATATCCATGATTAGAACAAATTATTTAAAAAAAAAAAAACTTTGATTGTTTCAGACCACTTTTTCACAACGCACCTAATAGTCACTAATTATTCTTTATATTGGCTGCATAAAAAAAACACCTGAGGACTTTTAATTGACAAGACACTCGGGGCAAGATTACATATGCAGTGTAAGCTTCAGTGCAACCGCTGAAACCCGCGCTGCCCGTAATTTCACCTCACACATCGGGGTATCACATATACGGCGCCGGCCGTTAATAAAGTGCCGTATATCGGATAAACTAGCGATGTCCAAATTTTTGGAGTTGCCAGTGACTTACGGCACTTTAGAAACTGCCGGCGCCTAAGAAAATAAAAAAAAATAATAAAATCTCCTGTAAAAGTCTAACACTCTTCCCAAAAATAAACTCAACACGTAAAACCCCTATATCCTCCATCAAACCCACATCGTAACTAATAATAAAAGTATTAACTCTTAAACCGACAACCCCCCCAATGCAATATGCCTAATTAAACTATTAACCCCTAACCCGCCATTCACACATCGCAATCTACCTAATAAAAGTATTAACCCCTAAATCCACCAACATCGCAAACTACCAAATAAATGTATTAACCCTTAATCCGCCATTTACCCACATCACAAAGTCCCTATTAAAACTGTTAACCCCTAATCTGCCATTAACCCACATCACAAAGTCCCTATTAAAACTGTTAACCCCTAATCTGCCATTAACCCACATCACAAAGTCCCTATTAAAACTGTTAACCCCTAATCTGCCATTAACCCACATTGCAACAAACCTTATTAAACTATTAACCCCTATTCTGCCATTAACCCACAATGCAATAAACCTAATAAAATTATTAACCCCTAATCCGCCATTAACCCACAACACAATAAACCTAATAAAACTATTAACCCTTAATCCGCCAAACCCACACAACACAAATAACTAATTAAATTACTAAACCCCCTAACCTTAACCCCAATTAATAAATTATAAAATACTAAGTTCAAGGAGGGCCGAAGACTGGGAGCGGTGTCAGTTGTAGAGACGTGTGGGTAGCTGCACGCTGCTCAGCATTGAAGGCTTCATCTCTTTACAGAGTACCTCTCAGCAGAACAGCGTGAGGCGGTCGAGCTGCAAGGGTGAGTTTATGCTGTATAGCGAAAGCATCAGCATCTCCAAGATACACCCACCAGCCTGCTCTGGAGACAGCTGAGCAACTGAGCTGTATCAGAAGATGCAGAGGAGGTAAGCCCATAAGCAGTCGGTTGGTAGTGCATACTAAACATACTACACTGACATTTACCGCTTTTCCATATTGTGCCCTGAATAATAGGATCATATATTGTGATATGAATACAGTTATGAGACAGTCCTATACAGTATTTTAGTGACTATTAACAGTATAGATTAGGGTATTGGACTTTTTCTATTTGGACATTTTAAATATGGCGTCCCTTGCAATCCTATTGCCTGATTGATTCTTCAAATTCAAATTAGTCAATAGGATGAGAGCTACTGAAATCCTAATGGCTGATTTTAACAGCCAATAGGATTGCAGTAGCTCTCCTATTGGCTGATTTAAATTTGAAGAATTAAATTAGTCAATAGGAATGCAAGGGATGCCATATTTAAACGCGTACCTTGAATTCACTATTCAGTGTATGGCAGTGATTGTACGAAGAGGATCCTCCACGCTCCATGGCTCCGCGGTCGCCGGTCCTGCTCTGCGCTCATCTCTGCTCCACGCCGGCTTGGTCCTGGATGAAAAAGTAAGAGGTTCCAGCTTGGAAGAAGATGTCGGCCGCTTGGAAGAAGACTTTACCGCCGCCTGGAACAGGACCTTCTCCGCCGGACTTCAGGAATGGTGAGTACCTATTTGGGGGTTAGACTTAGGATTTTTTTTATTTTTGGGGGTTTGTTTTTATTATATTAGGAATTTATTGGGCACACTTAAAAGAGCTGAATGTCCTTTTAAGGGCAGTGCAATGGGTAGTTTAGGATTTTTTAGTGTTAGGTTTTTTATTTTGGGGGGTTTAGTGGGTGGAGGGATTTACTGTTAGAGGGGGCACTTAAAAAGCTCTTTTGCTTAAAAAATATTAACTTGACAAAATGCCCTTTTAAGGGCTATTAGTAGTTTAGTATTATATTAGGGTGTGTTTTTATTTTGGGGGCTTTTTATTTTCATAGGGATTAGATTTAATTTTTTTATTTTTGATAATTTGGTTTATTATTTTATGTAATGTTAGACTTTATTTTTTGTAATCTTAAATGAATTTAATCTTAGTTTGTTTTTATTTTTAAGTAATGTTAGCTTTTTTATTTTAATTGTAACTTAGCAAATTTTAATTTAGGTAATTGGGGTTAATTTAGGGGGTGTTAAGTTAGGGGGCTTAGTAATTTAATTAGTTATTTGCATTGTGGGGGTTTGGTGGTTTAGGGGTTAATAGATTTATTAGGATTGCTGTGTGGGTTTGGCGGATTAGGGGTTAATAGTTTTATTAGGTTTATTGCATTGTGGGTTAATGACGGATTAGGGGTTCGTAGTTTTTTTAGGTTTATTGCGATGTGGGTTAATGGCGGATTAGGGGTTAATATATTTTATTAGTTATTGGGGTGGGGGATTGCGTTTGACAGGTAGATAGATATTGCGCATGCGTTAGGTGTTGGTTAATATTTTCATTCAGTTACGGTGCTCACATTTTCAGCGCAAGGTTTGCGCGCCTGCCTATGTGTGGCGAGGTGAAAATGGAGTAAAATGTCTCCATTTTCGCCACCTAAGTCCTTGCGCTGAATATGTGATACTGATTTGTGACGCGGTTCTATGTTAGCTTATGGGTGTAAACATTGCGGACGACGGGTGAAATATACGCGCCACATTTATATGTGATACCAAAACCGCGTAAAAACCGGCGCCCCCGGCTTTTGCGGGCGACGCCGCATATGTAATCTTGCCCTGGGTCTATTAATGAAAAGGGAATAAAAATAAGTAAAATTGATGTTGCTTTAAGACAGCAGATTTCTAACAAATATATTTTTTTTTCTCCAATAAAAATTTAAAGTAGAATTCAAAAGTAGATTTAACACTTTTGCAATTTGTTCCCCAAATTAATATATAGTAAAGATTTCTGATCGAGCATTATATTTTTAAGCTATTTTCCTGTGAATCAGAAGTTTACATCAACGTACAAATACTCACTAGACAGTATTGTTTGTTGAATTGCAAGGTGTATCGCAAAATACGTTTCTGCATTAAAGGGACTTAAAACCACCTTTATTTTTCAAAAGGAATTAAGGAAAATATATATTCTTTTTTTTTTTTTGTATGGAGAACTTACATTTGTTGAAAGACTACGGCTGCTCCATATGAAAGATCCAAAGGCACAGCTGCCTGTGCCGATTTACTCTACATGCGGAACACATGCTCTAAGATATTGCGCCCACAAGTGAAAGTACAACCAATCCAGGGCAGGTAGGGCAACAATGCACATAAGATCATATTTGGAGGACAGTGTAATGACCAGAGGCAGGGATGCCTTAAAGGGACATAAAACCAAGTTTTTTTTCTTGCATGATTCAGATAGAACATATAAATTTAAACATCTTTCCAATGTATTTCTAGTATCAAATTTTCTTCAATTTCATGTTATCCTTTGATGAAAAGCAGGAAGGTAAGCTCAGGAGAGTGCACGTGTCTCCAATACTATATGGCAGCGGTTTTGCAACCATGTTATACACTAGCAGCACTATTTCCTGTCATGTAGTGCTCCAGGCGTGTGCACGCTACCAATCTAGATATCTCTTCAACAAAGAATAACATTAGAACGAAGCAATTTTGATAATGGAAGTAAACTGGAAACTTTTTTAACATTGTATTCTCAATCTGAATCAAAAGGAAAATGTTGGGGTTCACCTCCCTTTAAGGATTTTTTAAAAAAAGCCATAATGGACTTTTCATATGGGCGGTGAAGCTCTATAAGTAAAAAACAAATTTCTATCATGCATTTGAAAGTGCATTAAATATATATATTACCCCAGAATGTTTATTGTTTTAAAAGATAGATAATCCCTTTATTACCCATTCCCCAGTTTTGCACAACCAACACAGTTATATTAACACACTTTTTTTTACCCCTGTGATTACCTTGTATCTAAGCCTCTGCAGACTGCCCCCTTATTTCAGTTCTTTTGTCAGACTTGCATTTTAGCCAATCAGTGCCCTCTCACAAGTAACTCCACGCACATGAGCACAAAGTTATCTATATGGCACACATAAACTAACGCCCTCTAGCTATGAAAACCTTTTCAAATGCATTGAGATAAAAGCGGCCTTCAAGAGCTTAGAAATTAGCGTATGAACCTATCTAGGTTTAGCTTTCAACTAAGAATACAAAGGGAACAAAGCAAATTGGTCATAAAAGTGAATTGGAAAGTTGTTTAAAATGGCAAGCGCTATCTAAATCATGAAAGTTTCATTATGATTAGACTGTCCCTTAAAGTAAAAGCTGTTTATTTGTATACTTAAACTTATGGGAAGACTATAGCTTGTCTGTGGGATAGAAGCTTACTGGCTCATACAAAGATTCCCACCCCATAGTACACAACACATTACACAAACATAAAAACAAAGCAATGCTTATATTTCAGCCATTTTTAAATAATACATTTTGTAAATGCCCTTTTAGATGCAACAAATGAATACTAATGTTAAGTCCTTTTAACGTCTTTTATCCTTGAATTTGTAATATGTAAAATGCAAGAAAACATTGCTATATCATGCCAAATGAAAAATACCATTATTTACAATATTTAATAAAAAAATAAAATTGTACAATTTAATTAAATGGCCACTAAACACCTTCCTTTTTATATAAAATGTTCAGTTATGCATAATAAAACAACTTTTAAAATATTGTTTAATTATTCATTTTGCCCTCTTTACATGTAATTTAACTCTGAAAATTGAATATTTTCTAATTCTCAGAATATAAAATGCACCCTGCTGACTTCTTAAGGTTAAACCTGCTACATAACTATTTTAACTGATAACATGCTTTATACTAATATTATGACAGTGGCTAGCCTTGTTGTCTGCAGTCTTAAACCAAGATTGGCAACTTCGAATAAGGCAAATGGTGAGTGGAGCTTGGCTATTGAAGAACAAAATGTTTACTGACACTTTAAAGGAATATTAAACAGTGTGTTTTTCGTTGTTGTAAAAGAAAAGCACTAAGCAGGGGCAAACACTTAATAGAAATAATTGCAATATGTATTATACATCTATTTAAATATATTTGACCTTTTATTTATTTTTTAAACTTTATTTGTGCAGTGTTCATTACTTCGGGTCACAGCCCTACATAGAGGCTGTGGTCTCTACAAGAAGCTTATCTAGCATGATGTCATAAAACTTCCAGAGTTGGTTTAATATTCAGTGAATAGACTAGATAATCAGAGAGCCAGCTTTAATTATGCTCAGAACTTGCAGAATGAAAATTTTAGGGAGTGAAACCCATTTTTTTCATGATTCAGATAGATCATGCAAATTTAAATAATTTCCAATTTATTTCTATTACCTAATTTGTTTTGTTCTTTTTGTATCCTTTGTTGACAAGTATACTTAGGAAGGCTCAGAAGCTGCTAATTGGGGCTACACATATATGTCTCTTGGCATTGGCCTTTAGCTAGCTCCCAGTAGTGCATTACTGCTCCTTCAACATTTCAATAGAATGAAGCAAATTAGCTAATAGAAGTAAATTGGAAAGTTGCTTAAAATTGTATAATCTATCTGAATCTGGAAAGAAACATTTTGAGTTTCATATCCCTTTAAGTTTCAGAAATGGCACTGGGGGCAGGGGCTACAGTGATAAATTATAAGTGCTACAGAAAACAAGTAAGTTGTTTGCTGTTTTTATACACAATCTGTTTCTTTTTAGGTTTACTTTGATTTAACATATTTGTTGTTTACCAAAGGAGCACTGTTTAATATCCCTTTAAGTGAAAGAGTAATCTCTATGGAATGTCTGTAAACAGAGACACATGCACGCAATAAGGTTAAGGAAATAGATTTAAATCATAATGGTTGCAATAAATTATTTTCTATATTTTTGCACTGATCTTTTGGTTGAGTTTCTATAGGACTTAATGTGGCCCCACTTCAATACAATTCATGAACATGACTTGTTTTCCTTTAAACATTACCATTATATATATATATATATATATATATATATATATATATATATATATATATATATATATATATATATATATATATATATCACACTATTAGTGGTGCTGTGTTGCAGCTGTCTATCTTTTTCAGAACACATGGAGAAATTACAATATACAGCGGGTTCATTGTCATATTTTCGTACACATGAGACCAGATGCAGAGAAACCACTGGAGCTACAAATTCATAAGTTCCTCTTCGTTGATTATCTCCTGTCTTCACAGAACCACTGAGCAAGGCCATTCAGCTATCCACCTACAGCAGCTGGCAATCTTGGTTGTAACAGATGTTTAACTGTCAGAACCACACCCTTTCAGCATTTACACAAATCCCAGCAGCAAGTTCAATATGCTTACATTTGTAATGTATAAAAGGAAAACCATATTCTGTAAAGAATACACATACATTTTATTTATGCACTAACTGAGCCGCTATCCAATTTCAAAATTGAAAACTTTTTTTAATTTTAGATTTCAAATCTTGTAATGGGACAGTTGCCAATGACAGTAACAAACAAATGTTTGGAATGCAGCCAATACAATTCAATTTTTATTTTTATTTGATTTCAGCATGTTCTATTTTGTTACTTAAAGGGACATTCAAGTCAAAATAAACTTTTATGATTCAGATAGAGCATGCAGTTTTAAGACTCTTTCCAATTACTTCCTGTATCAAATTTTTGCAGTCTTTTTATTTTTTATTTTTTTTCTGGGGAACAAGCTACTACTAAGCATGTGCTCAAACTCACAGGGTATACATATACTAGACTGTGATTGGCCGATGTCTGTCACATGATACAGGGGGCCCAGAAAACATGAGGAAAAAATACATTTGTCAGGAAAAAAAAATATCTACTGCTTATTTCAAATTCAGAGTGTTTTTGCATTGTCTTTTTATTGTGCTGTTTCTAAAAATATGGATAGATTAAAAAAACTTATTTTGAAAATAAGCAGAAAGATGAACAGAGTCGCCACAATGGCCTAGTACCACCCAAACAGATGATATGAATGGAGAAACTTGGATAATACTCACTAGTGTAATGCACCCAATGGTGCTAATGAGGCAGGCTGGAGCTTTGCAGTAATCCAGCTCACTGTTACCAATCGACTGTCAGATCAGGTCTGGAACACTTGAGAAGGTAATCCTATTATCTTGGAATGCAGGGCATGAGGTTAATGGAGCAATAGATTAGAAGGTTGCACTCAATTGAACGGAGGTTAGGATCGTAGGCCTGGTTCAGTTATTGTGTCATTCTAGTTGGGTGTAAAACATATAGAGATGACCGTTCTTCTAGACAATTACCTTGCTGTCCAACGTTGTTTTCTACAGAGATATTAGTGAGCAGAAATGTATGCTTACCTGATATATTTATTTATTTCTTGACACGGTGAGTCCACGGATCATCATAATTACTGTTGGGAATATCACTCCTGGCCAGCAGGAGGAGGCAAAGAGCACCACAGCAAAGCTGTTAAATATCACTCCCCTACCCACAATCCACAGTCATTCGACCAAAGGGAAAGGAGAGAAAGGAAGTAACACAAGGTGCAGAGGTGCCTGAGGTTTATATAAAAAGAACTGTCTGAAATTACAGGGTGGTCCGTGGACTCACCATGTCAAGAAAGAAATTAATTTATCAGGTAAGCATAAATTTCATTTTCTTTCTAATGACTGTCATGCCACTCTAGCCGTTGCTAGGGGCGCGGCGTCTTCTTCCTTGCTCGTTGCCTAGGGCTGTGTCGGCTCTGACGTCATCGCCGCACGCTCCTTTATGCCGGTCTCACGCTGTGGCGCAAATCCTACACTATTTAAATCTGTTCAGTACGATCTATCACTGCCCAAGTATAGGACGGTGATACTTTGTGTGCTCCTGGGTGTGATAGATCGTACTATAATTGCTGGATTACTTATTGCTGCTAAAATTCTGCCTGTCTGACTACTCTGCCTCTTAAACCTATAATTGTTGGATTGATTTTTGCTGCTGAACTTTGCCTGTCTGACTTCTCTGCCTCTTAACCCTTTAATTGCTGGACTACTTTATTGTTGTCAAATCCAGCCTGCCTGACCATTCTAGTGGTGTGCCCTTGGACTTTTTTATGGTTGCCAAATTCTGCCTGCCTGACCATTCTAGTGGTGTGTCCTTTGACTGCTTTACTGTTGCTGAATCCTGCCTGCCTGACCATTCTAGTGGTGTACCCTTGGACTGCTTTACTGTGACCAAATCCTGCCTGCCTGACCATTCTAGTTGTGTGCCCTTGGACTGCTGCCGAATCCTGCCTGCCTGACCATTCTAGTGGTGTGCCCTTGAACTGCTTTACTGTTGCCGAATCCTGCCTGCCTGACCATCCTACTCATTTGCCTTGAATTGATCTGCCATTTTCACTGGGGACTGTCCTGCCTGTGGTGAGTGCCGCCTACCTCATCTTGCTTACTTTCTCTGCTCTGGGATATTCCCTATCTTTCCGTCTCGACGCCGGGATAACAAGACTACTGGCCGAGTTCGGTCTGATAGAGGAATATCCCACAAGCATTACAATGACACGGTGAGTCAACGGATCATCATAATTACTGTTGGGAATCAATACCCAAGCTAGAGGATGCAGATGATAAGGGAGGGACAAGACAGGTAACCTAAACAGAAGGCACCACTGCTTGAAGAACCTTTCTCCCAAAAGAAGCCTCAGTCTAAACTAAAGTATAAAATTTATAGAATTTGAAAAAAGTATGCAAAGAAGACCAAGTAGCAGCCTTGCAAATCTGTTCCACAGAAGCCTCATTTTTGAAAGAAGAAACAGCCCTTGTGGAATGAACTATGATTCTCTCAGGAGGTAGCTGTTCAGCAGTCTCGTAGGCCAAACGAATAATACTCTTCAGCCAAAAGGAAGAGAAATAGCCGTAGCCTTCTGAACCTTACGTTCTCAAAGAAAGAAACAAACAAACAAAGCAGATGACTGACGAAATTCCTAGACACAAGAAGAATAGAATTTCAGCGCACGCACAACATCCAGGTTGTGCAACAAACGCTCCTTAGGAAAAGAAGGGCTAGGACACAAAGAAAGAACAACAAATCCCTGATAAATATTCCTGACCGAAAGAACCTTAGGCAGGAAACAAAAACTAGTATGCAAAACCACCTTATTAGAATGAAAGAAAAGATAATGAGATCCCACTGCAATGCCGAGAGTACCAAAACTATCCAAGCAGAAAAAAATAACAACAAGAATATCTGAAGAATGCATAAGCTCAAACTGTGCTTGCTGAAAACCTTAAGAACCAGGTTAAGTCTCCAAGGAGGAGTAACATGTTGAAACACAGGCCTGATTTTGACCAAGGCCTGACAAAAAGATTGCATGTCTGGCACATCTGCCAGCCACTTATGCAACAAAATAGACAAGGTAGAAATTTGACCTTTCAGAGTACTTGCCGACAATCCCTACTCCAGGCCCTCCTGGAGAGAAGACAAAATCCTAGGAATCCGGACTCTACCCTCCAGAATCACACCAATACAGATACTTACGCCATAGATTATGGTAAATCCTACTTATCACCGGCTTATGAGCCTGGATGAAAGTCTCAATGACGGACACTGAGAACCCATGCTTAGAAAAAATAAGCAAAAAATCTCCAAGCAGACAGATTTAGAGAAATGAGACTCGGATGAAGGAAGGGACCCTGAAGAAGAAGGTCCTTCCTCACAGAAAGTCTCCAAGGTGGAAGAGATGACAATTCCACTAGGTCTACAAATCAGGCCATGCCGGGGCTATCCTCTCCTGCTTGATCTGAGCAATGACTCGTGGAAGGAGAGAGAATGGGGAAAACAGGAATGCTAGACTGAAATTCCAAAGGACTACCAGATCATCTATCAGGATGGCCTGAAGATCCCTTGACCTTGAACCATACCTCGGAAGCTTGACACTCTGTCGAGATACCATGAAATCCAGCTCCAGCCACCCCCCATTTGAAAGTCAAGCTGGAAAACACTTCCCAAAGGAGTTCCCACTCCCCGGAAAGAAAAATCTTAAAGCTCAGAAAATCCATTTCCAAATTGTCCACTCCTGAGCTGTGGATCGCAGAAGACAGCAGATGTGGGTCTCCACCCACTGAATAATTCGGGCCACCACTGCCATGACCATGGAACTCCGAGTTCCTCCCTAGTTGATGATGTACACCACCGAAGCTATGTTGTATGATTGGAACCTGATAAACCGGTTAAAGCCAACGGAGACCAGGCCAGTAGAGCATTGAAAATCGCTCTAAGCTCTAGGATGCTTAAGAGAAGATCTGACTCCTCCCAAGTCCATAGACCCTGAGCCCCAGACTGCTCCCCCAGCAGGCTGGCATCCGTGGTCACAATCATCCATGAAGGTCTGCAGAAGCCAGCTCCCTGGGAAAGGTGATCCAGAGACAACTATCTTATGACGCCTGAGCCAGATCTATTCGCGAAGACAGATCCACAGGTCCCCGCTTCACAGACTTAGCATGAAAAGCTGCAGAGCCCCAAGATGGAACCAAGCGAATGGAAAGATGTCCATGGAAGCTACCATCAAACCAATTACCTCCATAAACAGAACCACTGACGACCGCGGAAAGGACTGAAGAGCAAAACAAGAGAAACAAATTTGTGACTTTCTTGCCTCTGTCAAAATAACTTAATTAATAAGGAATCTATGATGGTCCCCCAAGAACACTACCCTTGTAGATTGAACCAGAGAACTGATTCTCAAATTCACCTTCCATCCGTTGAAAAGACGGCGCCTGAACCAGAAAGTCATCACGCTGACTTTCATTTGCGGCTTCTTAGATTGCTCCCCCTTGTTCCAAAAACAACTGGGCTTCCAGGAAAGCCTGGACTGTTCCTGCTTGGAAGAGAGGGGGGAAGGTTTACCTCTAAAGTTTTGTAAGTAACGAAAATTACTCTGAAGCCCCCTATCTTATTATTTCTCCTATCCTGAGGGAAGAAATGCCCTTTTCCTCTGGAAATATCTGCAATAAATACAGCCAAGCTCGAACCAAACAAGACTTTACCCTTGTAGGAATCGCCAAAAGCTTGGACTTAAATGAAACATCCGCAGAGGCTTGCCACCAGCAAACTATCGGAGTCTAACAAGGTAGCCAAAACCTCCTTAACAAAACACGAGGCATTAGGCACAAACCTGCAGGATACCACTTCAGCATCAGAAGAAGGAATGATAGTGTCGAAATCTGAAGATTCATCCTCAGAACAACCTGTATTTTCCTCATCAGACCTATGAAAAAGAGACACCCAAATAGCAGCAGGCAGAACAGAAACCTTACCAACTGACTCTCTAAAGTTCCACTCACGATTTTCCTTCAATAGAGGAAAACCAAATCATGGTTCCACAGATAACAAACAGAGACCTGGGCCAAACAAATTGCAACAAATAACTCCCAGGAGACTAAGATTAACAGCAGGACACTGCATGTGACAACATGAAGGCTTGGGACGCTTAAGGAGAAAACTGCAGCATTGCCTAAACAGTATCTCCTGAGAGACATGGAGCTCAGGATAAAATTAAATAGTTCTCATAAAAATAGGAGAAATAAAAACATGTGAATCCATAAGAGAAGAATCACTCCCTCCGTGGACAAATTCACAAACAAGCACACCAAACATCTTAAAATCTGTGCTGCCACTGTAACGGATATAAATAGCATAATAAAAAATATTCTGTCACTTTAAGGAGGACCTGAGAAAGCTATAGTAACATTTAGCTTCAAACATACATGGTACTGATTGAATGCCCCCTGCAACAATTATTTTTAAACCCCAAGGGGGCTAAAGTGCTTAACCAGTTAAAGACAGCTGAAAAAAAAACAGCTTATGGTTACTCATATCTAGGGAGATTAAAAACTATGTTGCCACTACAACCCTGATGTTTGGACAGATACTGCAGCTAGGCTATGTAGAATCTGAGCCATCTCAGCAGAAGTCTTCCAAGAAAAAATAAAAGATTAACAGGGCATCTGGACCCCAGCCCCCTAGAGAACTTTCTCTGACAACAGGGATGGAAACCAAACTCCCCGCTCCGTTCTCAGAGGGAAAATGTGGGGTCACCTTGTCAGAGTATATGAATATTATGATGAATATTACATATGTGTACATATATATATATATATATATATATATGTATATTTTATACACTGTATATGTTAGATGAGAACTCAGGATTAATTGAACATGAGTTTGTTGAACACAGCTTCTAATACACGTCTATCAGGATTGACGATCAGTAGAGCCTTTTTGAAACACAAACATTTCTTTTCTAAAGGAAATAGCTCAGTGACCCTATTCATTTGACTATATATGCAGATTTTATAACCTCAGAACATTTGGTGAGGTGAGAAAAGAATGTGTTCAAGGACCCCTTTGGAATTTGACACGTGTGATACAACAGTTCTATCTCACTGAATCTCTATTTGAAGACTTACTGCAAAAACCCCTCTTGGGGGAAGGTGACACAAATAAAATCAAATACTCATCTGCACTTCTGGCTAAACAGGAAATATGCTGTTTTAAAGACTCTTACAACTCCTCATGGATTGACCCCATGTGGTGAGTATGAGACAAAAAGTCTGGCAACTGAAGTTACTGAAAAGTTAGAATGTTAGGATAATACAGTGAAGACAAATGACTTACATTATGATTCATGATATATATATATTAAAATTAAGCACATTGTATTAGGTGGATGATTGCTGCAGGGGATATTTATATAGGAAATAAATTCAGATATACATAGAAATGATGTATATGTTTTGAAAACACAAAAGATCTTACTTAGCCTCTGTGTGTTTAAAAACATGAATAGATGTTTATGGACCTGAAGAGAAGTGATTATTAACATTTATTTTCTTATTTCAGATCTACATAGACAGGATTCACTTGGAATACAGTACAATACTGAATTAAAAATAAGCTATTATTCACATATAAATGCCAGGATACCGATAAAATTGTAATGCATTTTAAGCTACTAATTAGCAGTATTAAATTGCCTTGATATAATAAAATGTTAATAATATAACATATTTGGTATCAGAATAATCAGAAAAAAATAACCTAATATTAACCATCTGTAATTGGGGTTATATATGATTAATGCAGAGAGTGTAATCTGATTAAATAACCATTTTATGAAAAAAAAAAAATTAACTTGCTTAAAAATGTCAGAAATGCTGTATTGTATTGCTATGTTGTACTGTATGCTGCCACCTGGTGTTATGTTGCGAGAACTACAGCCAGAAGGTTCTTTCTGGCTGTTAAAAATGAAATTTCCAAGGGCCAATCCGATTTAGACTTCCCAGATAACCAATGGGAAGGTCAGCTCCCGTAGTGCCACCCACATGATGTCATCAATGATTATATAATGGGAGTGTTGAATGCACAAGAGAGAGTTGTCTGTAACTTGTTGAAAATTAGTGATCTGATTTTGGCTGCGATATACCTAAAAAAAAAAAAAAAAGTTCACTTCAGCAAGGAGCTTAAAACTTATCCTTGATTTGTGCAAAAACCTTCTTTCAAATGAGATGACCTAAAGACCGCTACGAATTGGTTCAAAATTGGTGAAGTATATTGTATTTTAAATTGGTAGTTATAAGCCTAGGTATTGTTCAAATCTGTGTCTGAATTGGCTAAGTAACTCATCTATACAAGTTCTGATATTGTCGGTTAATTTTGTATTAGGATAAATTGCAGTTAAATAACAGAATATATATTTTATCCTATTGTTTTATAAACACTGTTTAGAATTGTATTGCTTGGATGTTAAAGGTTTTTAGTCCCATTGTGTTAAATAAATAAGGCTGAATTGTGAAGGTATATTGTTCTGGGTTTTGTAAGAAGGATAGCATATCTTAAGAGTTGGTTTTACGCATATAAACTTTTATTTAGTTTCCTTTTACTGCAAATATAGTTCAATATGTTTATGGATATTAACTAAATAAAAGAATTCAGATATTTATATTAATTGTATGGTCTAGTAGATGCATGGTTGATAAGGGTTTCTATTTCTTTGTATTGTGTTTATAACCCTGCCATAAACTTATATATATTATTTGGATAGCACTGCTAAGATTTTCATAAATATACTGACATAATAATTGGAGGCATTGCATGAGATTTAATAATATCCATCATAATTGATATAATATATTTGTAAGTAAATAGAAATTATTATAAAAGAGAAAAAAAAAAAAAAATTCATATTTCGAAGATATAATTTTTTTTGAAAAGTTGAAATATTAATTTTCATATTTCGAGATTGACATTAATATCTTGAAATATTATTAAAGATTAATTTTGAAAAATTAATAAAAATATTAATTTTTCATATTTCAAAATTAATCAAAAATATAAATTTTTCATATTTTCAAAGTTAATCAAAAATATTAATTTTTCATATTTCGGAATATTAATTTTTCATATTTCAAAATTAATAATATATTTTTTTTTTTTTGAAATATAAAATTTTTTCTCTCTTTTTATTGGCAAAAATTGTATTAGCATTTTAGTTAAATAAATACTAAACCAATACAATAATGTCTGTAGCCAGAAGTGACTCATTTAATTCTATACATAGCAATGAAATTGGTCCCATAACCATACCTATTACTAAAGGTCAGGTCCTTAAGAAAGATATCTTAAGTTACCTTAAAGGGAAGTTTAATATTGCGGGTGAATTAAATGATTTTATGGATATGCTTGAAACTAGGGCTAAAAATATTACCGTTAATAATAATATGTGGAATGAAGAGAATGAATTCTTCCAGGAATTATTAATGATTAATCAATGCGAAGCTCCCAAAAAGCGAGACGAACTAATACTAAAATCCTGGCCCCTTTTAATATGCATAATTGACGAAATGTCGTTTTGTGTCACGGACAAACGATTGCAAATACAGGAGCTAGAAAATAGTATTCGTTCCTCGCGCAGACGCGAAGAGGGTTTAAAAATAGCCAAAAATAAAATGGATGAATTTGCCCAAAACCTAGCCACCTTAGATAAGCACAATATGGACTTAATCGCGCAGATACAAGATTTAAATAAACAGCTTGCGCAAAGCCAGAGAGAATTAAGCGATTTAAAAAGGTCATATCGCCATAATGAAAACCCCTATATTAGCAATGAGAATAATACAGATAATGCTAACTCCTTTAGCGAACGCGTCAGGGACGAGGTACGAAAATATATAGAACAACATAGACAAATGACCCCTAACGGGTCAGAAGTAGATTTCCCAAATAGACAATCCCCTCAGGATGTAAATCCAGAGGACAGCTGTAGCGCAGCTGATGCGGGGGAGGGAAACTCTAACAGAGAGTCCCAAAATAAGTCTGATAAAGTCTATGATTCCCATAAAATAATCACCTTCGTACAACGCGCAGTACCTATATTCTCCAATAAGGGAACAACATCTGTAATTGATCATTTACAGGCTTTTGAAAATGCGTTAGCTATAATGAATGTTACAAGTGAGAAATTGAAAATTGAATTTCTACCTTGGGTATTTGACAGTAAGCATCACAAATTCTTTGCCTCACTAAAGGATATGAATATTCATTCCTGGAATGGGGTAAAACGACAATGCAGAAAAGAATTCGGGCAATATCGCACTAAAACTGCTGCGAAGATAGCGGTATATGGTTTAAAGTGTCGTGCGAATCAGAGTCCAATCGAATTCCTTTCTGTATTGAAAAATGCGTACAGTATGGCTGAAGATAATCCCAAATTTGACGGCTCAGAATTTGTAAATTTATTTTTTGAAGCACTGCCTACACCCATCAAAATTAACTTAGCTAGAGATTTTGATGAGGACTGCTCATTGGAATGGCTGATCAAAGAGAGTACAAAATTATACTCTATTCAGCAGTCCAGTGAGCAGGGGGTTAAAAAGGAATCAAAACCCAAAATTGTAGCAGAAACTAGGGTGTCACCTAAACCCCTCAATTTGGAGTCTAACAAGAGAACTTATGCAGAGGTGGCCAGTCAAAACAGGCCATCTCCACAGAGGTTTAATTCTGCCCCTCCCCCTACACAGGTTGAGGCGCAGGGAGACTATAACCAAAGTGGGGGACATAATCAGGTGAATAATTACTCACAAAGAGAATACTCACCGAATAATTGGTATCCGCGCAAGGGTAGATACAATAGACGGCGAAGATATTCTCAGGGTAACCAGACACCCCAGGTATATAATGCTCCCCAAAGTACTAATGCTGAACAAGCTGAACCCCAGGGGCAACCACGCCAGAATAGAAATAGTGGCCCTGATTCTGAGGGAACCCAATGGTCCAGGAATCAGTACAATGGGGCACCAAGAGATAGGCCCAGGGGTAGAGGTAATTTGTACAATCAGGTAGATATGCTGTTTACCCAATTAAATCGGTTGAGCGAACAAATCGCTAATATGAGTCAAAAATCTACGGCTCAGCAACCGAACAATATTTTTTTAGGGGTACAGCCAGTGGTCAGCAGTGGACCACAGGCACAGTCATAAATACTGCAATATCACCTGAAGGGGAGGGGAGAGATATACAAAATGTAGTAATAAATATCAATGATACTAATCATGTTATCTCCCCACAGACCGGAAACGGACAAATTAGCTGTGACAATGAGCGACATCAGCCGGAAAAAGTTAACAAATCTCTTCCTTTGCAGCTCTCTCTTAACCTTGTTTCCACAGATGCAGTACAAAAGAATCCAGCCGACCCTGTCATAGAGGAAACAGGTAGGTATGAAGCTTCTTCTGCATCGGAAAGCATGGCAAACTCAGGTAATACGTGGCGAAGCCCACAAATGTATGAGAATGCAAATTTTATGTGTGAAATGATAGAAACTGCAGGAAGATATTATGTACTAGTTGAGCTGCAAGATTCAGTCTCCAACCCTATCAGGGGATTAATTGACACTGGGTCACAGGCAACTATCTTATCCCACAGATACTACACACAGCTAAATGAGCTAACATCCCACAAACCTAAAATAAAAGAATTTGACGGTTCTCTAATAGGTGTTGGGGGTGACTCCCTAAAAGTTTACGGTACTGCCTGGTTAAAATTTAAATTGGGGAACAGGGTCATAAGACACCCTGTCATTATAGTGGATCTGCCAACTGATCGTTTAATTATTGGTAGTGATCTCCTGAAGCGATTAAGCACCATAATTGATTGCATAAATAATGTAATTTGGTCGCAAGTTAAACGGCCTATCAATTATGAAAAATCTGGTACATCTCGCACCCGACACAGCTGTCACGTGGTGGAAGAGAAACCAGATGCTGTGGAGATTCATTTCAGGAATAACTCTACACCTGAAATCACTATTCTACAAATAGATGATCAGACTCCTTTTAGTGGCTCTGATGGTAATACTTTTAAAATTTCGCCCGGAAAGATAGCAAATATCTCCCTAGATGGCGATATATTAACCATATCACTCCACAAGGGGGATCCTAAAATCCCTAAAGGGGGAGACCATGCTCAATACCTCACAGGGATTGAGAGAGTTAAAGAGGATCTATTTATCCCTATACAAGTACATGACCTTGGTAAAACCAAGTATGCTAAAATAAATTTAAAACAGGAAGCTAGCTATATAAGCGAAGGTTTATTAGCGCAAATAGCTGAACCTAAAGTGATTAAATATCTTTCTCCCCAAGACCACTGTGTCAACGGCCTGGATGACAGGTCTGAAAGCTATAACATCACAGCTAAGTGCTTATTATCTATCTCTATTGGTAATAAGTCAGTGAAGCACCTGTTTTTAGTTTTAAATACTCCCCATAATCAAATATACATTGGCAATGATATCTTACATAGATATGCCATACAAATAGATTTGATTAATTCTTGCCTCTGGAGCAGGTTAAAGGGGGACCCTGAAGTATTTCAGGATGAAAATGCAGCCCTGAAATCAAACCAGCAATTGCCATATGCTGTGAATATGCAGGTATCTAGCGATGTTATAATTCCTGCTGGGGCTGATAAATTTCTTTTACCCTTACAGGTAAAGAGAGGTCAGAAATTAAAAACTTCTGAAACACTGATTTGCCTCTCCCATAGAATACAAAATCTGGGTGTCTCAGTAACCTACACTCCTATGGTGAATATTGGAACTGTTCCAATAAATATTATTGTGCATAACATGACCCCACAGGATATAACATTATCCAAGGGAACTACCATAGGATATGCACTGGAATCAAGTTATTACACTTTTGGATTCCAGAATAATGTAATTGGGCTAATACCTGAAGGATACCTAACTGAAGAACAATTAATAGAACAATCCTTTGCATCTATGCCAGAGGGTCTATTTAATGTTCAATCTATTTATCCCTTCAGCTCAGAGGAAGGCATCTGTAAAATTGAAGAAGCCTCTCTAGTGTTTGATCAGCCAATCAAACAGCAAGATTACCCCAATACCCAGAGTCATGGGAGCAATGTAAACTATAATCAAGGGGATCTCACCTCTAGACTGGAAGAAGCCTATGAAATAGGACAGCCTGAAATCTTTCCAGGATTTCAGCAAATAGTCGAAGAGCAAATATCCTTAGCTAATGGCTGTTCCAGCGATGATGAACGCCAACAGCTGCGAGAACTCCTGATGGAGTACAAGGATATTTTTGCTAAGGATTCTTATGACTGTGGTACTACAGACTTGCACATTGCAAGAATACAAACAGATCCCGATGCACCACCTGTATTTGTCAAACAATATAGACTTCCCTTAGCCTCATATGATTCTCTTGCAGAGATCATAAGGAATTTGGAAGAAAGAGGTATTATCAGACAGGTGCACAGCTCTTATAATAATCCTATTCTAGGTGTCCTTAAGCCCAATGGACAATGGCGTTTGTGTGCTGACTTAAGACAGCTAAACAAACGAGTATACATGTCTGGCTGGCCTGTACCATACATTGACCAGTGCCTAGCACAAATGCAGGGATCCAAAATATTCACTGCCATTGATTGTGCACAGGGATATTGGACCATAAAGGTACATGAAGAGGACCAATATAAGCTAGCATTCTCCTTCCAAAAGGTTCAGTATGCATTCCAGAGACTTCCATTTGGATACATAAATTCTGGACATGAATTTGCTGTATTCATGCATAAGGCTATGCCTGACGCACTGGAAAGGGGGACCTTATCTTATGTTGATGATGTTTTAATCAAAAGCACAGACTTTGAAAAACACATCGCAGAGCTTAAACACGTCCTCAGCCAACTTAAAAGGGCAGGTGTCAAATTATCCCTGCAAAAAGCTCAATGGTGCCGCACTCGTGTAAACTTCTTGGGACATGAAGTTACCTCTGACGGATTAAATCCCCAGAAGAAAAAGGTGGAAGCGATAGTGAATTCTAAAAACCCAACTAACTTAAAGGAATTGAGATCATTCCTGGGTATGACGAATTATTCTCGCAAATTCATTGATAATTATGCGGAATTAGCTAAACCACTACTACTTCTTCTAAAGAAAGATGTGAAATGGCACTGGAGTGAGTCTCAAGAGACAGCCATCAGAGAGCTGAAGAGAAAACTCACTCAAGCACCTTGCTTAGCGTACCCTGAAGGTGGTAAACCTTTCTTCTTAGAGACAGGTTACACAGATATAAGCATGAGTGCTGTACTATACCAAAAGCATGATAATTTGAACAAAGCCATTGCTTATGCGAGCAAAAATCTATCCCCAGTAGAAATAAAGTTTAACGATTGCGAAAAAGCCCTCTTATCTACTGTATGGGCTCTACAAAATTTCTGCAGCTATATACAGGGCGAGAAAATTATTGTAGAAACGGCCCACCAGCCTTTGCTATATTTGCAAAGTGAGAGAATAAGAGATGGGAATTTGTCTAATAGCCGCATAACAGCGTGGACTCTTTCCTTGCAAGGCTGGCCATTAGAAATTCGCTACAAGCAGAATAAAAAGAATCCAGTCGCACAAGGACTTGCTGAGCTCCACGACTGTACTGATAGAGATCCTGGGAAAGAATTATCAGAAGATGATTTTCTGGAGGAACAATTGCTTTCCCCATATAAAATGTACAATGAGGACCATTGTCAAACATTACCTTGGGTATATGTTGATGGTTGTTCTTACCATGCCACTATTGATAATGAGCGCAGATTAGTCGCTGGCATTGGTATAACTGGGGCAAATGGATTCCCAAATATATCTATAGGTTTCAACATTGGACCAAGATCCAGTCAAGTTGCAGAACTAACTGCTGTTTTCAAAACCATTGAAATGGCTATTGAACATGATATTCATGAATTTGTGATCATAACTGACTCAAATTATGTGCGTGACAGTTTTGTTGAATACCTGCCAACTTGGAAAAGAAATGGCATGCAGAAAAGCAATAACAAACCAGTCAAGCATGGCAAGTTGTTCTGCGAGATTGATAATCTGGTAGTATCCAATGATTTAACCATACACTGGAAAAAGACCAAGGGTCATTCCAGAATTCTAGGTCCGGATAAGGAAGGCAATGACCTTGCGGATTCATTAGCCAAACAAGGAGCCATAACTGGAGAACTCCTTAATATTGAACACTTAATGGGTGCAATTCAGGTAGAAGCCATTACCAGAAACCAGGCAAAACAACAGAGTGAGCCTAACTTGGTACAATGGAGTCAGGATTCTCCTAGTGAGGACCTGATCACTAGTCAAAAAGAAGACCCCATTGTAGGCATCTTCTATAAACACATAGAAGATCCTGAAAGCAACCCCATCTCAAAAGATGATTGCATTGGCAAAGAAGATCTTAGAATCTTAATGAAATCTAGATCACAATTCAAGTTACAGGATGGTTTGTTAATTAGAACCTCCAAAACTGGCATCCAGCAGTGGGTAGTACCCACCAAGTTCAGAGGTCTAATGCTTCAACATGCCCATGATGCTCCCACATCTGGTCATCGGGGTGCCAAACTCACGTATGAAATATTGCGTGATTATGCTTTTTGGCCACACATGTTGAAAGATGTTCAAACCTACTGTCAAGGGTGTTTAATCTGTCCACAGTTCCAACCCACTGCACCAACGCATAGAGCGCCATTGCAGAAAAGGGGGATGGTAATGCCATGGTCAGATATACAAATTGATTTTATTGGCCCAGTAACAAGATCATCAAGAGGTAACAAATACATGTTAACCGTGACATGCCTGTTCACTAAATGGGTAGAGTGCATTAGTGCACCTAACAATAGTGCTGAAACATGTGCAGCATTGCTCATCAACCATGTATTTTCCAGATTTGGTCTGCCCCAAAGAATCGAGTCAGATCGGGGGACCCACTTCACTAGCGAAGTGATGACAAAAATGTGGAAAATACTAGGGGTTAAAAGAAAGCTCCATATTGCTTATAGAGCTGCCTCAAGTGGTGGTGTAGAGCGTTACAACCAATCCATTGTTAAAATCCTCAAAAAGTTTGTGAGTGAAACAGGTAAAGACTGGGATATAAAACTACCTCTAGTCTTAATGGCATTAAGAGCAACTCCAAGTAGTGCTACCAAGATGTCACCTTTTGAGCTGATGACTGGTAGAAGAATGGTTCTACCTCAGCATCTGCTGTACCGTACATCAGACCAAAATTTGATAAACGCTGCCAATACACATCAATATGTGGAAAACCTAAGGAGACACCTGCAACATGCCTTTGCATTTGCTCAAAGGAATTTAGAAAGAGCCACAACTGCCACTAAAACCTATTATGATCTCAAAACATCCAAAAAGGAATATGAAATAAATGATAAAGTTTATCT
This sequence comes from Bombina bombina, assembly GCF_027579735.1. Classification (NCBI taxonomy): domain Eukaryota; kingdom Metazoa; phylum Chordata; class Amphibia; order Anura; family Bombinatoridae; genus Bombina; species Bombina bombina. The sequence goes on along the minus strand of NC_069503.1, from coordinate 927,063,847 downwards.
TTATAACTTTGGAAGAGATCAGGTTAGGGAGAAGAAATTTCTTCCCTCATGGAAAGGTCCTTTTGTCATTACTGACAAAATATCTCCAGTGGCCTATAAAATACGGATCCCCAAAAATGAAGGTTTCATAGATAAATGGGTACATATAAATCAACTGCGGGCATGTCATCCCAGGTCCCAACTACAAGTCATAGAGGGAGAATGAAGTGTCATATCCCCAAATGCATTAAAGACATACTGTAATTTAAAGATGCCTAACTGATAAACATGAAAGCTCAAAATAACAAACTTTCTTCATAAGAGACTGTCTATGAGGTATACGGTTGATCCTCATCAAATACCACTGACTTTAAGCCAATTCAAATACATGTGTCCTACATCTATTTGAAGTTGGAAGGGGGATTTATGTCAGAGTATATGAATATTATGATGAATATTACATATGTGTACATATATATATATATATATATATGTATATTTTATACACTGTATATGTTAGATGAGAACTCAGGATTAATTGAACATGAGTTTGTTGAACACAGCTTCTAATACACGTCTATCAGGATTGACGATCAGTAGAGCCTTTTTGAAACACAAACATTTCTTTTCTAAAGGAAATAGCTCAGTGACCCTATTCATTTGACTATATATGCAGATTTTATAACCTCAGAACATTTGGTGAGGTGAGAAAAGAATGTGTTCAAGGACCCCTTTGGAATTTGACACGTGTGATACAACAGTTCTATCTCACTGAATCTCTATTTGAAGACTTACTGCAAAAACCCCTCTTGGGGGAAGGTGACACAAATAAAATCAAATACTCATCTGCACTTCTGGCTAAACAGGAAATATGCTGTTTTAAAGACTCTTACAACTCCTCATGGATTGACCCCATGTGGTGAGTATGAGACAAAAAGTCTGGCAACTGAAGTTACTGAAAAGTTAGAATGTTAGGATAATACAGTGAAGACAAATGACTTACATTATGATTCATGATATATATATATTAAAATTAAGCACATTGTATTAGGTGGATGATTGCTGCAGGGGATATTTATATAGGAAATAAATTCAGATATACATAGAAATGATGTATATGTTTTGAAAACACAAAAGATCTTACTTAGCCTCTGTGTGTTTAAAAACATGAATAGATGTTTATGGACCTGAAGAGAAGTGATTATTAACATTTATTTTCTTATTTCAGATCTACATAGACAGGATTCACTTGGAATACAGTACAATACTGAATTAAAAATAAGCTATTATTCACATATAAATGCCAGGATACCGATAAAATTGTAATGCATTTTAAGCTACTAATTAGCAGTATTAAATTGCCTTGATATAATAAAATGTTAATAATATAACATATTTGGTATCAGAATAATCAGAAAAAAATAACCTAATATTAACCATCTGTAATTGGGGTTATATATGATTAATGCAGAGAGTGTAATCTGATTAAATAACCATTTTATGAAAAAAAAAAAATTAACTTGCTTAAAAATGTCAGAAATGCTGTATTGTATTGCTATGTTGTACTGTATGCTGCCACCTGGTGTTATGTTGCGAGAACTACAGCCAGAAGGTTCTTTCTGGCTGTTAAAAATGAAATTTCCAAGGGCCAATCCGATTTAGACTTCCCAGATAACCAATGGGAAGGTCAGCTCCCGTAGTGCCACCCACATGATGTCATCAATGATTATATAATGGGAGTGTTGAATGCACAAGAGAGAGTTGTCTGTAACTTGTTGAAAATTAGTGATCTGATTTTGGCTGCGATATACCTAAAAAAAAAAAAAAAAGTTCACTTCAGCAAGGAGCTTAAAACTTATCCTTGATTTGTGCAAAAACCTTCTTTCAAATGAGATGACCTAAAGACCGCTACGAATTGGTTCAAAATTGGTGAAGTATATTGTATTTTAAATTGGTAGTTATAAGCCTAGGTATTGTTCAAATCTGTGTCTGAATTGGCTAAGTAACTCATCTATACAAGTTCTGATATTGTCGGTTAATTTTGTATTAGGATAAATTGCAGTTAAATAACAGAATATATATTTTATCCTATTGTTTTATAAACACTGTTTAGAATTGTATTGCTTGGATGTTAAAGGTTTTTAGTCCCATTGTGTTAAATAAATAAGGCTGAATTGTGAAGGTATATTGTTCTGGGTTTTGTAAGAAGGATAGCATATCTTAAGAGTTGGTTTTACGCATATAAACTTTTATTTAGTTTCCTTTTACTGCAAATATAGTTCAATATGTTTATGGATATTAACTAAATAAAAGAATTCAGATATTTATATTAATTGTATGGTCTAGTAGATGCATGGTTGATAAGGGTTTCTATTTCTTTGTATTGTGTTTATAACCCTGCCATAAACTTATATATATTATTTGGATAGCACTGCTAAGATTTTCATAAATATACTGACAACCTGACAAACTGTAAAAAAAAACTGCAGAATGGCGCCACTCTGCAAGAAAACTAAGAAGAAAGGCGGAGACATCTGAAAGGCACCAACTAGTTCAAAGTGCGCAACTAAACCACCCGGTCTAACAGAACAGCCTGCTACCCCAACAACACCGATCCAAAAGTCGCCTAACTCTAGGAGCAGAAGGCAATAAGTGCAAACCAAAATCGGTTTGAGGAAAAGCTGCACTTTCAACCACCACAACAAGCTATACAAAGCACACGCTGCGTATCAAAAACAGATGCAAAATCGCTCCTGAGAAAAAGAAACTCAAAGTGCAAAACATGATTGAACTCCTGAGACCATTACATCTAAATTAAAATTACAGACTGCCGCCATGAAGCATAAATAAATAAATAAATAGAGCCCCAATATTCCGGTTTAACCCCTTCAGAACTAATAAAGGGTAAACCGTCTCAATGCCACAAAGATAGCATCCCCAGTACCTGCATATACTGCCTAACACAATCTTATTAAACCCAAATAGGATTACTAGTCCCAAAAAACGATTTAACTGTCAAAGTGCGATATTTCCTAAGAAAATAAAAATAGGCACTTACCTGACTCTCAATCTGACCGGCAGCAGGGCAGCTCAGCTTGTATGAGAGGGCATCCTCCCCCACATAGACCCGTGGAACACAAAGGAAAGACTGAATAATCCTAAAAAGGCTTCCAAGATAGGGCAGCAACAACAGTTTGGGAGGCGCAGTGAGGATTATACCCCACAAGTTCCCAGATGCTTAAAAGCCACCACTGCTCTACTGAAGAGACTGATTTGAACTACGACTAGAACCCAGGAAAGACCAGAACAACTTGCTCTGCTTTAAAATAAAAAAAATCTTGATTGAAGAATCTTCTATCAGACCCCTAAAACTTTACCAACTCCTTGCAACAGGCAAAGAGAATGACTGGGGATTGTGGGTAGGGGAGTGATATTTAACAGCTTTGCTGTGATGCTCTTTGCCTCCTCCTGCTGGCCAGTAGTGATATTCCCAACAGTAATTATGATGATCCGTGGACTTACCGTGTACTTAGAAAGAAAACAACAACATTGGATAGCAAGGTAATTGTCTAGAAGAACGATCATCTCTATATGTTTTACACCCAACTAGAATGACACAATAACTGAACCAGGCCTACGATCCTAATCTCCGTTCAATTGAGTGCCACCTTCTAATCTATTGCTCCATTAACCTCATGCCCTGCATTCCAAGATAATAGGATTACCTTCTCAAGTGTTCCAGACCTGATCTGACAGTCGATTGGTAACAGTGAGCTGGATTACTGCAAAGCTCCAGCCTGCCTCATTAGCACCATTGGGTGCATTACACTAGTGAGTATTATCCAAGTTTCTCCATTCATATCATCTGTTTTGGTGGTACTAGGCCATTGTGGCGCCTCTGTTTATCTTTCTGCCGATTGTCAAGTACCAGGATTCAACCATCCTTTGACAGAGAGCTGCCTGTTCTAGATTATATGGACTTTATTTTCAATTTGTTTGTATGGTTTAATTTCAAACTCTGGAGTAAGCAGGAAGCGCCCCCTATGTGATTCTTTTTTTATTTTGAAAATAGTTAAATTTACCATTGCTTTAATGCTAGCACCAGAAAACCAGTGCACTACTAGCACCTAGCTGAATACATCTAGGGCTAGATTACAAGTGGAATGCTCATTTATTGCCCGCCCGCAAACGGCAAATTAACCAGCAATAACAAGTGGCTGGTTATTGCTACCACAAGCTTGCGGTAGTAATTAGAGCTCAAAAAATTAACCAGAGGTCAGACCTCTGGTTAATTTTTTAAAAGTGAACCAATTGGAACCCAATTAAAGAATAGTTTAGTTTTTTATTAAAAAAAAGTATAATTTCCCAGTAAATATATATGTATATGCTTATATACATATATATCAATGTGTTAATATGTGTATATACACATATTAACACACACACACATATATATATATATATATATATATATATATATATATATATATATATATATATATATATATATATATATATATATATATATATATATATATAACAACATTTAAAATTAGGGGGAGGTAAAAAGTGGGTTTAAAATCCTCCACTACACACAAAATATAGAGAAAATAACTCATTGTGTAGTTCATTAACAAATCTAGACAGGCCAGAAGGCTTGTTTTTCCCACAGAAAACTAAACTTCTGAATTACATTGTTTGCAATGCAGCAAAGGATTCTGGGTAAGATATGCAAATGAGGTTCACAATATATATATATACATAACTCGTACGCCTCCTCTGAGGTAGCATACAGCAATCCGTCCAATGGAATATGGTCAGGTTGATTGACACCCCCTGATAGTGGCAGATTGAACTTCTTGTGCAATGATAAATGCCGACAGCGTATGCTCTAAATATCACTTGTGGAATAGACTTGTGAATCTTTCTTGTGGATTTCCTCTAAGAAGAGACCCTATTCAATCATTTAGCATCACCTGACTATAGGATATAGGATTTTTGCACTTTCTGACTTTTTGCTAAGGTTCTACAGCTTTGGATTATTTATTTATTTTTGCCAAATAGCAATCTACCCTTAATAGGGTGTTTTTGCTCACTGCTTTATATTCTTTTTTATATCACTATTTCCAAGGTGTACACCTGTTTTTTGGCCAAATTTTTTTCACATTTTTTTCATCTATATATTTTCACTTCACATTTTTAATTTTCTCCATTTTTTTATACATTAATTTTTGGACACATATTTTTATTGGACACTATTTTTTATTGGACACTATTTTCACCTGGACACATTTTTTTGGATACACATTGGACACACTTTAAGACACTTATTGTATCGGATCACATTGGACTTATTATATTGGATCTCATTTGGGACATTATCAATATTGGATATAATTGTTTTTATTTTACTTTTCTAATGTCAAGGTCATTACAGTTATTTTAGATCTATTTGGACATAGGATATACTCACATCACATTCTATAACACTATTTTTATTCCTTTCTGTGCAGTCATCCATTTTTTAGGACATTACTAATTGTATATTTTTTAGATGATATGTTGACATTTTTAGATGACTAGTTGAGATTGTCGCTAGTATCACACATTCTGCTTTTGATGGAATAACTATCCGTTTTAATAATCATTGTTCATTATATCATTTGTTTGTCTTAACTTTTGATATGATTAAAATATTTTATGTGATTTTATCTCTCTTTAACCTTTGGATTCCACCTTAAGCTTTTCTAACCTCCTCTTTGGAGGTTATTTTAGCGCTCCCCTGCCGCACACTTTTTTACACTTAACCTTTGGGATCTGGTTGAGAGATCTCTCTTTTCTTTGGGAGGAGCTTGTGTGGTGGCTTTGTTGGCGCTAGAGATACCCAATATTTCTAATATACATACAAGTGGTACCCTTTGTTCATCAGAAGTAAAATCAGGTCCCAGACAATCTTGCCAGTGGTTCCCATATGTTCTGGGCAGCCTGGAGGGTCAAGGTGGATATCCTTTCCCTCGTACACCCGGAAGGCCTGAGTATACTCAGTCTCACTCTCACAGAGCTTATAACCCTTTACTCCATACCTGGAGCGCTTGAAAGGAATATACTGCTTGAATCCCAGCCTTCCCTTATACTTCATCAGGGATTAATCCACACATATATTCCTTCCAGGTGTATAAGCCTCTGCAAACCTGGCAGCAAAGTGGGTAATTAGGGGGCAAATTTTATACAGCCTGTCAAACTGGGGATGCTCCCGAGGGGGGCACAGGCTGTTGTCGCTGAAGTGCATGAAATGTAGAATCATTTCATACCTCTACCTCAACATACTCTGGGAGAAAATGGGGGAATAGCAAATGGGGCTACTACTCCAGTAGGAGCGGATAGAGGGTTTCTTTATGATGCCCATCAGTATAGTCAATGCCCAGAATTTTTAAAATTCTGGCACATCAATGTGGGCTCATTGCTGCTTTGCCAAAAAAGTGTCAGGCTTTGCCGCACAGAACTGATGGGCTTATAAATTTGTTTGGGCGACAATGTTCCCCAATATATCATTGCCCAGAAACACCTCCATAAACTGTTGGGGGCTAAATCCTGCCACATCCACATTGATGCCAGGATTTGCAGTGAAGGGTCAGATATCTGGCCTCTGGTGATGAGGTGTTACCCACTCTTCAACAGCAATGGCAGCTGGAGCAACACATCTCCTTCTGGCAGGGTGGCTAGCAGCAACAGATATATCACTATCAGTTGAAACTGTATCTAATGATGTATCTGAGGATATGGCAGAGTCAGAGGCGTCTGACTTTGATGCAAGGATGGCATACGCCTCCTCAGCACTATATGTTCTCTGTGACATGATTTATTTTTATCTGTCACAGAGAAAATAAATTACTAAAAAAAAAATCAACACAAAATTTAAATTAACTAAATAAACTAAATGGCTCTGAAAAGAGCCTTTGGGTCTCAAAAAAATTACTAAAGATAAATGAATCCCTAAAAAATTACATAGAGAGCAAAAAAGTTCTGCTGTGCTACTGCCAGTGATTTATATAGATCACTGTCAAGCTAGGGGTTAATGGCTCTGAAAAGGGACTTTGGGTCTTACAAATTTTTACAAAAAGTAATTAAAACTAGCTAAATGGCTTTGAAAAGAGCCTTTGAGTCTCACAAAAAATTACAAAAAATAACCCCTAATAAAATGCACAGAGAGCAAAAAAGTGCTGCTGTTCTACTGCCAGTGATTTATAGTAATCACTGGCAAGCTAGAGGTTAATGACTCTGAAAAGAACCTTTGGGTCTCATAATTTTTTAACAAATATATCTCACTCTCCTAAACACAGATCTCTCTCTCTCTCCCACAAAAACGCAAGTGAAGAGAGGGATATCCACACTGGTCAGAGTCCAATATTTACTAATATTGACATGAACAGACAAATGGAATATTTTATTATCTTTTTTTTTAATTATTGTGGAAAGCTCAGATTGGATGACCCTAGCCTGCCCCTATGATGAGGCAGGCTAGGGAAACCACAGAAGCCCCATGATTCACTGGGCATCACCATCTTTTAAGCCACATGGGGGAGGGGGGCTATATGGGGCTATTTTATTCCAAAATAAACATATTTTTATTATTTTTTATTATATTATTTTACTAAGTGCCTCGACCCAGCGAGGCACTTAGCACACTTACAGAACATCAGAAGCCTGCCTGATGGCTTCAGATGCTCTGCCTGACTGCTGGGCTCCACGTGGAGTGAAGCCAGAAGTGATCGCTCCGTGGGAACAATCAAAACAGAGCCCGGCAGTCAGGAACAGTATTGCAGGATGCCTTGACATTGAAGCATCGCTGCAATACTGTTTGAGCGGCTGGAAGGGATCTCGATCGCTTCCAGCACTCAGATTACCTGAGGACATGTCAGGCACGTCCTTGGTCCTTAACCGACACCCTTTGTAGGACGTGTCTGACACGTCCTCGGTCGCAAAGGGGTTAAACAACTTTCCAATTTATTATAAATTTTGCTTTGTTCTCTTGGTATTCGTAGTTAAAAGCTAAACCTAAGTAGGCTCATCTGCTTATTTCTTAGCCCTTGAAGGCCGCCTCTTATCTGAATGCATTTTGACAGATTTTCACAACTAAAGTAGGTTAGTTCATGTGTGCTATATAGATAACATTGTGCTCAGAACACGTGGAGTTACATTGGAGTCAGCACTGCTTGGCTAAATTGCAAGTCTGTCAAAAGAACTGAAATAAGGGGGCAGTCTGCAGAGGCTTAGATACAAGGTAATAACAGAGGTAAAATGTGTATTAATATAACTGTGTTGGTTATGCAAAACTGGAGAATGGGTAATAAAGACATTAGCTATCTTTTTAAACAATAACAATTCTGGTGTAGACTGTCCCTTTAAAATCAGTTTTAAACTATGAACTTTGTACACACAGTAAATACATTAATCTAAATGTCAGTTTATGGTTGCAATCAGCAGTTTGGAGGTTTAAAGGGACATTAAACACTTTGAGATAGTAATATAAAATGAAAAATTGTGTGTATATATACAGGGAGTGCAGAATTATTAGGCAACTTAACAAAAAACAAATATATACCCATTTCAATAATTTATTTTTACCAGTAAAACCAATATAACATCTCAACATTCAGAAATATACATTTCTGACATTCAAAAACAAAACAAAAACAAATCAGTGACCAATATAGCCACCTTTATTTGCAAGGACACTCAAAAGCCTGCCATCCATAGATTCTGTCATTGTTTTGATCTGTTCACCATCAACATTGCGTGCAGCAGCAACCACAGCCTCCCAGACAATGTTCAGAGAGGTGTACTGTTTTCCCTCCTTGTAAATCTCACATTTGATGATGGACCACAGGTTCTCAATGGGGTTCAGATCAGGTGAACAAGGAGGCCATGTCATTAGATTTTCTTCTTTTATACCCTTTCTTGCCAGCCACGCTGTGTAGTACATGGACGCGTGTGATGGAGCATTGTCCTGCATGGAAATCATGTTTTTCTTGAAGGATGCAGACTTCTTCCTGTACCACTGCATGAAGAAGGTGTCTTCCAGAAACTGGCAGTAGGACTGGGAGTTGAGCTTGACTCCATCCTCAACCCGAAAAGGCCCCACAAGCTCATCTTTGATGATACCAGCCCAAACCAGTACTCCACCTCCACCTTGCTGGCGTCTGAGTCGGACTGGAGCTCTCTGCCCTTTACCAATCCAGCCACGGGCCCATCCATCTGGCCCATCAACACTCACTCTCATTTCATCAGTCCATAAAACCTTAGAAAAATCAGTCTTGAGATATTTCTTGTCCCAGTCTTGACGTTTCAGCTTGTGTGTCTTGTTCAGTGGTGGTCGTCTTTCAGCCTTTCTTACCTTGGCCATGTCTCTGAGTATTGCACACCTTGTGCTTTTGGGCACTCCAGTGATGTTGCAGCTCTGAAATATGGCCAAACTGGTGGCAAGTGGCATCTTGGCAGCTGCACGCTTGACTTTTCTCAGTTCATGGGCAGTTATTTTGCGCCTTGGCTTTTCCACACGCTTCTTGCGACCCTGTTGACTATTTTGAATGAAACGCTTGATTGCTCGATGATCACGCTTCAGAAGCTTTGCAATTTTAAGAGTGCTGCATCCCTCTGCAAGATATCTCACTATTTTTGACTTTTCTGAGCCTGTCAAGTCCTTCTTTTGACCCATTTTGCCAAAGGAAAGGAAGTTGCCTAATAATTATGCACACCTGATATAGGGTGTTGATGTCATTAGACCACACCCCTTCTCATTACAAAGATGCACATCACCTAATATGCTTAATTGGTAGTAGGCTTTCAAGCCTATACAGCTTGGAGTAAGACAACATGCATAAAGAGGATGATGTGGTCAAAATACTCGTTGTCTTACTCCAAGCTGTATAGGCTCGAAAGCCTACTACCAATTAAGCATATTAGGTGATGTGCATCTTTGTAATGAGAAGGGGTGTGGTCTAATGACATCAACACCCTATATCAGGTGTGCATAATTATTAGGCAACTTCCTTTCCTTTGGCAAAATGGGTCAAAAGAAGGACTTGACAGGCTCAGAAAAGTCAAAAATAGTGAGATATCTTGCAGAGGGATGCAGCACTCTTAAAATTGCAAAGCTTCTGAAGCGTGATCATCGAGCAATCAAGCGTTTCATTCAAAATAGTCAACAGGGTCGCAAGAAGCGTGTGGAAAAACCAAGGCGCAAAATAACTGCCCATGAACTGAGAAAAGTCAAGCGTGCAGCTGCCAAGATGCCACTTGCCACCAGTTTGGCCATATTTCAGAGCTGCAACATCACTGGAGTGCCCAAAAGCACAAGGTGTGCAATACTCAGAGACATGGCCAAGGTAAGAAAGGCTGAAAGACGACCACCACTGAACAAGACACACAAGCTGAAACGTCAAGACTGGGCCAAGAAATATCTCAAGACTGTTTTTTCTAAAGGTTTTATGGACTGATGAAATGAGAGTGAGTGTTGATGGGCCAGATGGATGGGCCCGTGGCTGGATTGGTAAAGGGCAGAGAGCTCCAGTCCGACTCAGACGCCAGCAAGGTGGAGGTGGAGTACTGGTTTGGGCTGGTATCATCAAAGATGAGCTTGTGGGGCCTTTTTGGGTTGAGGATGGAGTCAAGCTCAACTCCCAGTCCTACTGCCAGTTTCTGGAAGACACCTTCTTCAAGCAGTGGTACAGGAAGAAGTCTGCATCCTTCAAGAAAAACATGATTTTCATGCAGGACAATGCTCCATCACACGCGTCCATGTACTACACAGCGTGGCTGGCAAGAAAGGGTATAAAAGAAGAAAATCTAATGACATGGCCTCCTTGTTCACCTGATCTGAACCCCATTGAGAACCTGTGGTCCATCATCAAATGTGAGATTTACAAGGAGGGAAAACAGTACACCTCTCTGAACATTGTCTGGGAGGCTGTGGTTGCTGCTACACGCAATGTTGATGGTGAACAGATCAAAACACTGACAGAATCCATGGATGGCAGGCTTTTGAGTGTCCTTGCAAAGAAAGGTGGCTATATTGGTCACTGATTTGTTTTTGTTTTGTTTTTGAATGTCAGAAATGTATATTTGTGAATGTTGAGATGTTATATTGGTTTCACTGGTAAAAATAAATAATTGAAATGGGTATATATTTGTTTTTTGTTAAGTTGCCTAATAATTATGCATAGTAATAGTCACCTGCACACACAGATATCCCCCTAAAATAGCTATAACTAAAAACAAACTAAAAACTACTTCCAAAACTATTCAGCTTTGATATTAATGAGTTTTTTGGGTTCATTGAGAACATGGTTGTTGTTCACTAATAAAATTAATCCTCAAAAATACAACTTGCCTAATAATTCTGCACTCCCTGTATATATATATATATATATATATATATATATATATATATATATATACACACACATATACACTGTGTGTATATATATATATATATATATATATATATATATATTATATATATATATATATATATAAACTCTGCACTATATTTTCATTATTTATTTATTTTGTCCCCTTTTCCTGTAATTCCATTCTCAAATTGTGAGCTTTTCAGTTCATGTTGCACACTCTAGTGACTTATTTTTACCTGTCTCTAATTGGCCACAGCAAAGAAGACAACCTAAGTTACAACATGGTGGCTCCTATCGTTTTATAGAGTTTAATAGACACTAAGGGGCCGATTTAACACACCCCATATGCTGCCTTATGCAGCTGTTTCCGTGCAAGACTTTAGGTTCGCCGTAAACAGGAGTTAAAAAGCAGTGGTCGCAAGACCACTGCTTCTTAACTCGTCCGTCATCTTTGAGGAGGCGGACAGTAATCAGCCCAATCGGATACGATCAGGTTTATTGGCACCCCCTGCTAGCGGCCGATCAGCCGCGAATGTGCAGGGGACAGCATTGCACAAGAATTTTGATCATGTCCGCTCGCACTGTAATAAATCAGCCCCTAAAACTTTAGTTATTTTGCCGCTATTAAAATAGCTAATGAAACTTTAAAACATACATCTACATGTTATTCTCAGACTAATCTTTTCTTTGAATAAAAAACAAGCAATCATTAACCTATCCTGACATGTTATACTCACTTTTACAAAATATGTTAAGACACTTAAACTTATCATTATTACTTAATTTAAAGCGATACTAAACCCAAATATTTTCTTTCATGATTCAGATAGAACGTGCAATTTTAAGTAGCTTTCTAATTTACTCCTATTAGCAATTTTTCTTCATTTTCTTTCTATCTTTATTTAAAAAGCAGGAATGTAAAGCATAGGAGCCGGCCCATTGTAGGTTCAGCACCCTGGAATGTGCTTGCTTATTAGTGGCTACATTTAGCAAACCAATAAGCAAGCATAACCCAGGTTCTGAACCAAAAATGGGCCACCTTTTATGCAAGAGAACGAAGAAAAATTGATAATAGGAGTAAATTAGAAAGTTGCTTAAAATTGCATGCTCTATCTGAACCAAGAAATAAAAAAATTTGGGTTTAGTATCCCTTTAAGATTATTAGAAACATGTGGTCATAAATTAATACCCTTACCTGCAACAAACAACAATTATTATTTCAAGCAGGGCTAAAAAAAAACAATAGTTCACATACAAGTTTTATAATAAAGAAAATAATCTGAATGCAATGCAACTGTATGTACCTTTAACATTTAGAAACGGTATGAAATGGTAATTAAGTAACATAACTTGGAGGTATATTTGACACACATGACACATCTAATTAATGTATCCATGTAATTGGATTTGAGATTAATGAAGTATGCCTGATAGCTTAATTTCTTAAATGCATGGATAGACAGAAAATAATTGTGAAACAGCGTATATAATGGTTGGAATCCTAAAGTTCTGTTTAGGAGTATCTTTATCATATTAAAAAAAATCCCAAGTGAATTATTTAGTTATTTGTATATACAGTTATGCTCATAAGTTTACATACCCTGGCAGAATTTATGATTTCTTGGCCATTTTTCAGAGAATATGAATGATAACACAAAAACTTTTCTTTCACTGGTTAGTGTTTGGCTGAAGCCATTTATTATCAATCAACTGTGTTTACTCTTTTTGAATCATAATGACAACAGTACCCAAATGACCCTGATCAAAAGTTTACATACCCTGGTGATTTTGGCCTGATAACATGCACACAAGTTGACACAAAGGGGTTGAAATGGCTATTAAAGGTAACGATCCTCACCTGTGATCTGTTTGCTTGCAATTAGTGTGTGTGTATAAAAGATCAATGAGTTTCTGGACTCCTGACTGACCCTTGCATCTTTCATCAGTGCTGCACTGACATTTCTGGATTCTGAGTCATAGGGAAAGAAAAAGAATTGTCAAAGGATCTTTGGGAAAAGGGTAGTTTTACTGTATAAAACAGGAAAGGGATATAAAAAGATATCCAAGGAATTGAGAATGCAAATCAGCAGTGTTCAAACTCTAATCAAGAAGTGGAAAATGAGGCATTCTGTTTGATAACATACTGCATTCATCTTGCCATCAATTCTGACCAAATATCCTGTGCCTTTGTAGCTCACACATCCCCAAAACATCAGCGATCCACCTCCGTGTTTCACAGTAGGAATGGTGTACCTTTCATCATAGGCCTTGTTGACTCCTCTCCAAATGTAGCGTTTATGGTTGTGGCCAAAAAGCTCAATTTTGGTCTCATCACTCCAAATGACTTTGTGCCAGAAGGTTTGAGGCTTGTCTCTGTGCTGTTTGGCATATTGTAAGTGGGATACTTTGTGGCATTTGCATAGTAATGGCTTTCTTCTGGCAACTTGACCATGCAACCAATCTTTCTTCAAGTGCCTCCTTATTGTGCATCTTGAAACAGCCACACCACATGCCCTGTATTTCACCTGAAGTTATTTGTGGGTTTGTCTTTGCATCCCGAACAATTTTCCTGGCAGTTGTGGCTGAAATTTTAGTTGGTCTACCTGACCGTGGTTTGGTTTCAACAGAATCCCTCATTTTCCACTTCTTTATAAGGGTTTGAACACTGCTGATTTGCATTCTCAATTCCTTGGATATCTTTTTATATCCCTTTCCTGTTTTATACAGATCCTTTGACAATTCTTTTGCTTTCCCCATAACTCAGAATCCAGAAACAACAGTGCAGCACTGGATGAAAGATGCAAGGGTCTGTCAGGAGTCCAGAAACTCATTGACCTTTTATACACACACACTAATTACAAGAAAACAGATCACAGGTGAGGATGGTTACCTTTAATAGCCATTCAAACCCCTTTGTGTCAACTTGGGTGCATGTTATCAGGCCAAAATCACCAGGGTATGTACACTTTTGATCAGGGTCATTTGGGTAGTCAATGTTGTCATTATGATTTAAAAAGAGTAAACACAGTTGATTGATAATACAGTACAACTCCAAAAATCCGGACTGCTTGGGGATTTGCCTGGTCCGTATTTTTGGATTTTCCGTATTCTCGGACATTGCTGATAAAATACCTGTAAATAAAAAAGAAGACGTGCTAATGTTTTTTATTATAAATAAATACTGTACAGATCACCTTGTTTATTAAAATAGAGTACTGCACCTGCATATGTACATTCCTTTCCGTTACAGGTATTTCTTTGGCACATGCTGAACTGCTTGTTCACGGAGCGCTAGCATCTGCTGCGCCCGGTGAACCGCTTGTGGATGGTGCTTCTGCTTTGCCCAGTGATTTCAGAGTGTTTCTCCTCTGCTTCTGTTTAGAACCCTTATCCACTTTAGGAAACATTGGTACAGTACACTACTGTACAATATAGTACAGTATATAAAGGTATAACAGTACTGTGCAGTGTAAAGATGGTAAATACCTGCACAGGTACCGGTCATGTATGGCAAACTGTAGTGCACAGTTGTGGAGCTCAGATTTCTCACTGCCTTCGTGTGCCGTCGCTTGTTGCAGCTCTGAATGCCAATTTGCACATGCACAGTGACAAACCAACACCCGGAAGTTGTAATCACTCCAGAGTCCGGATTCTCAGGTTGTCCGGATTTCTGGAGTCCGGATTTTTGGAGTTGTACTGTAAATGGCTTCAGCCAAACACTTACCATGAGTGAAAGAAAAGTTTTTGTGTTATCATTCATATTCTCTGAAAAATGGCCAGGAAATCATAAATTCTGCAAGGGTATGTAATCCCAACTGTATTAAATATATTTTAATCTGTTTATTAATGTTATGTTTTAAGGTGTCAATATATTCTGCTGTCCTACTCCCATTTATAGCTGAGGGTATGGGTAGGTAAAGAAGGGTGGCCAGTTTTGGATGATTTATTTATGTATTTAGTGTTTATATTAAACATTTATGATTCAAAAAAGAGCATGTAATTTTAAGAGACTTCACAATTTACTTCAATGATCAAACTTTTATATGCACCAGCTGCAATTGAGCATGTGCAAAAGCTCACAAGGTATACATATACTTCTCTGTGACTGGCGATTGGTTGTTACATTAAACAAGAAGCCGGCAAATGGGGAAAACAAATTTGTCAGAAAAATTATCTACCGCTTATTTGAAAATCAGCGTAAGCATTATTGCATTGTATTTTTATTATGCATTTGTTAACTATGCAATTCTACTGTATTTAATATTAAAATATTTAAAGTTGAGACCAAATTATTCCATATTCTTTTTTCAATGAGGGTCAATACTGGACATTATTACATTTGTGAGACAGTCACAGCCTGTCACAGCCTGTGTTGGTATTGAACCTAGAACTGCTAGTTAGTATTGCAGTGTGTTACAGCTGAGCCACATGTTAGGCTTTGTTTCTGCTCTATTCTTGTTCTTTTGTTTTGTTTTCTTAACTCTTTGGCTCCACCTGCCTGCCAGCCCCAGTAGATCTTATATCAGCTTCTGCTATAAGTACTCAGCACTTCCTGGCATCCATGCCCGATTACTGGACTTGCTCCTATGCTTTGCTGCATATTGCCAATTTATTCCTCTGACCATTTTTGCCTGAACCTGACTACTCTTTTGCTTTCTGATTTTGTATCTCATTGCCATACTGTGTGATGACTTCATGTCTGTTTCGACCACTCTCTTGTATAACCCTTTAATGCCACATTGCCTGCCTGTTGCCAACCTTACCTGTTCCACTATGTCTTTGCTTTGGCCTCTACCACTTCTCCACCACAAACTATATCAACAGGCGCTGACTAGCATCCAGAAGCAGAGGGTATACCTAGCTGCAGACCTTACATCACAAATAGGCCACAACGTCAGTGGACCCGGCTGAGTTGCTGAAGGCTATCACACTTCAGTGACAGCAACTTGGAACCTAAGAGAATCATCTCACTACAATGGATGCCAAGCTGGATGAACTCACAAATATGATGAAAACCTTACTGCATAGCCGTACTACCCCTCTCTTGAACCAGTTTCAGCTCCTGTGTTGCTGCCTGCTGTGTTGCTGCCTGCTGTGTCTATGCAATCCTAAACTAGCTTTGCCTGAAAATTCAGGGGTGAACTGGACTGCAGAGGATTTCTGAATGTCTGTTGCCTACATTTTAGAAATCATTCTGAGTTCTTTTCCTCCTCTGATGGTAAGATGACTTTCATCATATTGTTTCTTAAAGGGAAGGCCTTAGCCTGGGTCTCACCTTATTTGAAGTGTAACAATCCACTTCTGCATGATGCTTAAAAGTACCTATTGTCACTTAAGACAGTCTTTCATAAGACTGTCAGGTCTGCTGCCGATGAGTGTTTTCTCCAGCATATCCAATAGGGCACGCAAAAAAGTGGCACAGTAGGCTGTTGAGTTCCACTGGCTGGTGTCAGAGGTAAGACATTGGGATTCAGCTTTTCATAAATAAAAGATTTATTGGTCTACAAGGATCTTCCATAAGATTTGGAGTCCTATATTGATTTATGCATTCGATTTCATGCCAGATATCATGAAAGAATGCAGAAGCGCAATCGAGCGCATAAAGTCATTTGTCCAACTTCTCGTCTGGCTCCCTGAATTCAATCTCTGCTGGAAGTTTTACCTGTAGTACAGTCCAAACATGCAGCAGAGCCTATGGATATTAACTACCTTTGTCTTACTGAGGTAGAGAAACTAAGGAGAACACTGGGTCTTTGCCTATATTGTACAGTAAAAGGGAAGGTCTAACTCATATGGTTAGACCTTATAGATGAT
Organism: Bombina bombina; assembly: GCF_027579735.1. Classification (NCBI taxonomy): domain Eukaryota; kingdom Metazoa; phylum Chordata; class Amphibia; order Anura; family Bombinatoridae; genus Bombina; species Bombina bombina. Next base: position 927,046,643 of record NC_069503.1, on the reverse strand, counting down.
TCTTCCAAGACTAAAATCCTTCTTCCAGCACTCTTCCTTCTGCGGGTTACTTCCTAGACTTTGGCTTTGCTAAGAAACACCACATCCCTTATCTTCAAAAGAAAAATAGAGCAAAATCCAAGGTTAACTTGTGGCTCAGCAGTAACACAATACTAACCAGCAGTCCTGGGTTCAATACCCACATAGGCAGTGACAGACCAAAAACACACTTTGGAAATTTAATAAAAACAAAAATAAAATAAAGCTATTTTTATTTGTTAACTAAAAGGCAGTAGTACAACCAAGCCTATTTGAAAAAGAGTGAATGTAAGCTTACGAGCCAGCCCATCTTTGATTCAGCACCTAGATGTTGCTTGCTGACTGGTGGCTAAATGTAACCATCAATCAGCAAGTGCTATACAGGGTGCTGAACGAAAAATGGGCCGGCTCCTATGCTTACAGTCCTGATTTTTCAAATAAAAATACCAAGAGAACAAAGAAACAATGATAATAGGAGTACATTAAAAAGTTACTTAAAATTGCATGCTCTATCTGAATTGTGAAAGAACATTTTTTAGTTCAATATCCCTTTAACCCAGGCATGCTCATGTACCACCCAAACATGCACACGATCTCACCCACTATCTACCCATAACTCCCCCAAAACAGTGATGGCGCCCCCTCAACTTCCCAAGTCCCTAATACTTAGCCACAAATGTTGGGAGGTATGATAGAGCAACAAAACCCCTAACTAAGAGAAAGTGGGGCAAAGAAAGGGATTGTAGTAACTAGTATTGAACAATATAAAATATAACTTTTAATATATAGGTATAAAATAGTTCAGGATAACCGTTTACAACAGCTTCCACCACGCTAAAAATAACATTCATACGGTCCCACACCTCCCTGTTTCCTGGTCGATAACTGCATACATCGGCATCAGGTGACAGAGGTGTGAGAACCGATAAATTACACAAACGCGTTTCAGCGTTTAATACGCCTTTCTCAATGTTACTATATTTACTGAATGCGGACAAACCGAGCCGACAAACCGAGCCGACATTAGACACACCTTAAATACCCATTGGTGAATATGGCTATAGAACAATATATATGGGAAAAAATCACACCTAAACATTTTCTACAAATACCTTATTTGAACACGACAGTCAGAGAACGCATTTTAAGGGACATAATAACCAACAAATGTTGAAGCACTTGAAAGTGATGCAGCATAACTGTAAAAATCTGACTAGAAAATATGACCCGAACATCTCTATGTAAAAAATAAAGATATTTTACCTCAAAATATACTCAGTAGCCACAGCCCATTGTAAAGGGACATTCAGCAGCCAATCAGTCTTGCAAGAGATAGTGCATGTGTAGGCAAGGTTACTTTATTTCCCTCCTCAGTTTAAGGAAGTTTACTATGAAATCTCATGAGACTACAGTAACGTAACATTTGAACTCAGTACTGGTGAAGATGACTGTAAAAAAAATCTCTACACACAGAGCACTTACTCGGGTAAGCTGAAGACATTTTGAGGTAAAATAATTTTCCTTTTCTACATAGAGATATTCAGATGATATTTTCTTATTAGTTTTTACAGTTATGCTGCAACACTTTCAAGTGGTCAACATTTGGGTATCATGTACCTTTAAATTTGTTCTTTACAACTGGCATTGTGCTGGGAAAGGTATTTGCAGAAACTGTTTAGGTGTAATTATCGCCCCTGTATATTGTGCTATAGTATTTAAAGAATGTAATTTTATTTACATGAAAAACTGGTCAAAATAAACTACCATTAGTTAAAGATGCTGTGTCATATTTCCCAACATTTGTGGATAGGTATTAAATCAAATTAAATAATTTAGCATATGTCTCTTTAACAAGTACTATAATACACTTGTGAGATATTAACGTGTGCATGAGAACATGAAATTGCTAATTAGGACAAAAGAGGTCATGAGTTTATAAAACCGCAAATATATGACCATAAAAACAGGTTTGATATATGTTAAGAGATGGAAAATTAAACCTAATACTGAAAAAAATGTAATGTTCTTATTTTAGCATCATCCCATCTACATTTTTTCCCAAGGTAAAAATTTTAATTCATATTACATGAAGCATAAAAAAGCACTTGAGCACCATGAAAAATTTATATTTCCAGTAAGACACTATTTACCCCTATTCAGCAATATACTAGTTAAATTGAGTGTGATAAAACTTTGTATTTCATGATAAATTATCTTTTTCATTATGACACAGTGGCTGCAACTCAGGATTTACGATTGTGTGGCTTCTTAGTACAAAACTAGTTATATAAGGTAAACCCAACTCTGGTCTCACTACCACAGCCTGGAATTGTTTGGTTAATTAAAGGGACATAAAGGTTGGGGCCACCATCATGGGGTGACATCCATGACTAGACTCAGGGACCCCGTGGTTCATTGGGACCCAGACGCACTACCAGCACAATTTCTAAGGACATTACAGGCATTAACAGGCCGAATTGAACCCTTATAAAGACGTGCTCACAAGCCATATGCGGTGAACAGCAATAACTTAAACTTCCTAACAAGAATTGCTTTCTAAATTAATCAATCAATTAACCCACCTCGTGCAGCTCCCATGTATATTCTAAACTACCAAGGGATCCAACTATAAGGTTTAAGAAAGAAATTGATGAATACCTCAAGGAAGCCCTGGATGATGATCTGATTGATCAAAATAATATGAAGTACCTAATTAAGGATTACCCAAAAACACCTATCTTCTATACACTCCCAAAAGTGCATAAAAGCATGGAGAGACCACCCGGTAGACCGATAGTCTCAGCAGTGGACTCACTACTACAGCCTTTGGCTATATATATTGACAGCTTACTGCAACCACTGGTACGGAACATGGGTACCTACATTAAAGATTCCAATTATGTAATTAGGACTCTGACAGAAATCCCCCTAAAATGAGGAGAATGGCTGGTAACATTAGACGTCACTAGCCTCTATACGGTGATACCCCACTACGAGGGACTGGCGGCGACAAGAAAGCAACTATTGAGATATCCTTATGTAGGACCACCAAAAGAGTTTATCTTGGACCTCTTGGAAACCTGCCTAAAGAAGAATTACTTCAGGTTTGAGCGACAGTATTACCAACAACTAATGGGGACAGCGATGGGGTCCAATGTGGCCCCATCCTATGCAAATCTTTTCATGTCGGAATTTGAGAGCAATGGCACAGGATGTTTCAAGAGAAAAGAAGTAATATACTTCAAGAGATTCATAGATGATCTCATAATAATCTGGTCTGGAAAAGAGGAAGATCTGCTTGTCTGGTTCAATGAGCTAAATACGGAGCATGCTACGCTTAAATTCAAGATGAATCGGAGCCAAGAAGAAATTGAGTTTCTAGATCTAAAAATCTACAGGGATGATGATGGATTGGGTACCACTTTGTTTTGTAAACCAACGGACAGAAACTCTCTCCTTGAAGCAACAAGTTGTCACCCTCCAGCACTAAAAAGGGATTGCCGAAATCCCAGTTTGTAAGGGTAAAGAGAAATAACACTGATAAGAACAGAGCAGAGAAGCAAACTAATGAGATGAGAGGTCGTTTTCTGAAAAGGGGATATCAAAAACAACTATTACAACAACACATCACAGAGGTGAATTCAAGTGAGATAAGAGAAAAACAAGGGACCCCTGAAGAAGATCGGGAGAAAATGACTATGGTGACCACTTATGCGGCAGACAAAAATGGCCTGAATGTAATCCTGAAAGAAAATTGGAAGATACTGAGCACGGAAGAGACCCTCCCGTTTAAGGGGATGGGGGTTCCTAGGATTGGCTATAGACGAGGGAGATCGTTGAAAGATATATTACAGCTAACTGATCCTATACACTGCTATACAACCAGAACATGGCTGGAAGATGCTAGACCTGGATGTTTTAAATGCAGTGGGTGTACCACATGCAACGGGATGATTACAAGTCAGTTTTTCCATCACCCTAGAAGCAGAAAGAAATATATCCACAAGTATAGGATGACGTACACCACTAGTCATGTGGTATATCTACTACACTGTCCGTGTAGTCTGTTTTTTACGTGGGGAAAACGGGAGATAACCTGAGAATCCATATGGCCAACCACAGGAGCTCTATCCGGGCAGCAATTAAAAATCAGGAGTCAGATTAACCAGTGGCTCGCCATTTTTTGCAGAGTGGACATAATATATCTGACTTTCGCTACACATTGATTGATCATGTCCCTAACCCCAGGAGAGGGGGTGATAGGGATAAAATCCTATTACAAAAGGAAGCAAGATGGACTTATGAGTTGAACACCATAACACCAAAAGGCTTAAATGTGAAATTGGACTGGCAGTGCTTCTTTTGAATAAGTTTGGCTATGTGTTTAATTTTTCTAAAAAGATATTATCTATTATTTAATTTCACATTCTATGTGTTTAATTTCACACATGACTAAAAATGTACCTATGTGCTTATTCATCCCTTCTGTAAATATGTTCTCTACAGTTATATATTGTTATTTACTGCCTCCTAGTATCACCTGGGTAGTATCTCACATATATGCATTCTCTTGTAGCATTATCTTAAAGCATTTTCTTAAAATATTATCACATAATTACTATAGTTTAGACAGACTGTTACAGATACACTATAGGAATGTATGAAGAGCTAGGATTCTATAAATGTTGCGTATATTGGTAGTTATGATTTACGCATATTGGTAGAAGTATTGAGCATAGTTATATAAATTATTGTTACATACTGCACATGATGTTTTTAAATGCTTTTATTTCATGCACATAGTCACTGTTAAGCAAGCGGTCACCGAGTGGAGGGTTCCCTAGCAACAGACGGTGCCTCTAATGACGAGTACATGCTGGGTTAGCAACGGAAGGTGATTGACGGTTTCCGGTGGTGGTGCCTAACAATGAGCGGCGTCTTCCTGCTGATGACGTAGTCTATGCGCCGGGCACACACCGCTGGGAGCTGCACGAGGTGGGTTAATTGATTGATTAATTTAGAAAGCAGAGGGGTAAGTAGGTAAAAGTATACACAATATTTTGAACACTGTATGTAAGTCTGAAGACGGGGGTAAAACCCCGAAACGTCACTTTGAAAAGTAAAAATTGTGATTTTTTATTTCTTTTCTGTTATTAACTTTTTGCTGTGCACCCCGGACTTGAATTGAGAGTGCTGAACCATCAGGAACTTTATATATATATATATATATATATATATATATATATATATATATATATATATATATATATATATATATATATATATATATATATATATATATATATATATATATATATAGCAAAACAGGAAACAGCACTCTCTGGACTTAAGTAAAAAACAAGTAGTTTATTCAGTGACTGAATAAACTACTTGTTTTTTACTTAAGTCCAGAGAGTGCTGTTTCCTGTTTTGCTACATTCCAACTACTCTAGCACCCTGGCCCTTGGAGAACTGTTTGTGAGAGTGCAACTGACTCTTTTTGCCTATATATATATATATATATATATATATATATATATATATATATATATATATATATATATATATATATACACAGTATATCATAAATTCCCTTAGACTGATAGAGTCACTGCAACAAACATATATACAATGCACTGTAATTCCCCCATTTTCCCTATCATTTTTTGCCTCTGCCTGGGGGGGTTCAAGGGGGGAGAAGGTTCCACATTCACCAAATTTCACTTGAGGTGGATGCCAGAGGATCGGTGGGACAAAAAAAAAAAGTGTAGATGGGGGGGTGGATCTAGCCTTTGAGAGGTCGTGTTCCTGGCGAGCTACGTCCGGAAAGGGGATTAAAAGTGTGTTTTTTAGGCAAAATCTACATCGAAGACTAGTCTATATTACCCCTTAAGGATCCTACCACCTCCTGGTACCTCATCTGAGGGGAACCCCTGCTGAGAGCTGCGGATTAGCGACCCCCTATATCTGGCTTGTGACGCTACTAGGGGCCCGGACGCTCCATCTGAAAACCCCTATTTGCCTCTGATCTGACAAAGCTAATCCTACCTCCTAACACTACCGGCGACCCGGAGGGTTGGGGCTCCGCTCCGGAGCCGTCCCGGTTGCAGCTGCTGTGCGGACACCGCCTGAGAAGAAGCCGAGGAAAGAACACCCCTGGGGCCGGTACCCGGTCTTTGAGGGGACCTCTTTGGCGTCTCCGGCGCCTAATTCCACCCCCTTCTTGTGGATTCACCGCCGAACACTCGGCACTTACCTGCCCATAGTCTCCTATGCCTGACTTGAAGTGGCGCGAACAGGCGCCATTTTGCCCGGTGCAGGATTTGTAGAGTGGTGGCGCAGTCTGTCTGAGCGAGACCTGTGACCGCTTCTTCACATCCAGATTCACTATCTGTGGCCACGCAAGGCAAGACTCCTCCCTCACAGCTCAGCACAGGCCTTCTCAGAGCTCCGGAGGGTCGGGGCTCCGCTCCGGAGTTGAGACCGTCTCTCTCCCACTGCTTTAGGATCCGGATCTGGCTACCCGTCTCTGTGAGGTGCCGAGAAGCACTCTGTACTGATCCTCTTCTGGTCCTCAACTACCCGGAGGGACCGGCTCCTCAACAGATCCTCTTTTACCTGAGACACTGGTAAGCCTGCACTTTCACACACCCTGCAGTCCCTGGGCCTGAGCGGAGAGGGGATTTGATTTGTTCCCCTTCTCCCCCTTTTTCACATCAAGCTACCCCTCAGAGTAACGTGGGTCTATAAGGGCCAGCCAGGGTATTTGAAAATTCTCTATAGACAAGGACTTATCCCTGCATGTACCAACCCCCAGGGACCTTGCAGACCTATATGGGCACACCTTGCATGTACTTTACAGAGCTCTTACTGCTGAGTGAGGCAGGTCTACCTAAATCATCCTACCTCTTATGAGAACCCTATACCTATGATTTCTCCAGGCACAGCTAATAGTTTATTCTACTGGTTAATTTCCAAGACTGCACTGCTGTTTATAGGCCTCCCCTAACTTGGAAGTTCTCTGCCCTGATTTGGGTTAATTTAACTGTGACTCCTTTCCTGTTCCCTAACTGTGACTCCCTTCCTGTTGTGAACTGGACATACTCCTATATTAACACTACCCTGGTGACTGTTCATATAGATGGGCCTGGACTGTGCTACTATTGGCACCCTGGAGTTTGGTTTATGTGCTACATTCTTTAGGCTGCTGTGTTAGCATATGCACCTCTGCAGCTTAGGCTCAGAGTGGAGTGTTTTTTCTCTTATTTTTATTTTCATGTTTGTCTCTTGGGTATAAATATATGCTTATCCTGTCCTCTAAGTCCTATTTTCACCACTGATCTCATGCTAGTAGGCTCCCCTCTCTAAACCTCATCCCCTCCCTACCCTTACAGGTACCATCTGCTTACCTGTTATTTTTTCTTTAATTTTTTGGGTGCTCCGCTACACCTTTTGCTCCCTTACATTCTGACTAAGATCCCTTTAATTCTCCTTACAGCCTTCAACCCCTCCATATCTACCCCCATTTGTGGAAGCAGCCCAGGAGGGTAGCTAAATAACTAGTATAATACCCTTTAAGTTCCCCTAAGGAGCACTCTAGTCCCACTTGAATGTAGACATACCCAGAGCTTTACTGTAGCTTCGAGGTTGCATCTTCGCTTCCTGCTAGACTATAAACCTCTCTCCAAGAGCATTGTTTTTCTCTCTTTTTTTTTCCTTTCTCACTCTACACTGTACTTTTCTGGGTCCGATTGTGAGTCCCACAGAGAGGGATTGGTTGCTTTGGTCCCCCTCGCGCCTCCCCCTTTCCGGCCCAGCTTGTCTGGGCTGGTCACTGCCACTCTCCTTTTTCCCTTCCTATTGGTTGTATCCCCTCTCCCTGAGGTGCGTGGGGGTCCTTAGGGACCATTACAATCGTCAGCTGCTGGTCCATTAGTTGGGCCTTCTCTGAAATTAATGTATGTGTTTGAACATCATGTACCAGGTATAATCTGTATCTGAGGGTTGTGCTAGCCCCGCTCTCACAGTATATCATTGGCTATTAATGCTCTAACTAAATGTGGTAGTTCAGCTTTTAAGATAGTCTAGTTAATTTTTACTACTCTGTGCAATCCATCTAATGCTCTAACAACTTCTCTGTGTATAAGTGGTCAGGGTGGGGCTCCACAATAAATCCACGATTTAGCATCTGATTTCCTTACAAGACCAGCTATGTCACACTCCTCCAGAAAAAACTCCAAGAATCCATCTTTGAAAAAGACTGTTCTAGATCATTTCTCTCAGCCACGTAAGGTGTCTAATCCCGACAGAAAAGAAGTCAGCGATCCTGAGTCTCAGGATGAAGGTTCACAGTCAAGCTCCCAGTCGGCTACTCACCTCAATCACTACATTACTGAGAGCACCTTGCAAAAATTGCTTGCAGTTCAGACCAAATCTATTACTTCTGAGATCCAAAGAAGTTCAGCCAAATTTAAAAAAGACATCGCTGAAATTGGTGATAGAGTGGATTCCCTTGAGCGACAACAAGATGATCTTGCTACAGACCATTTGAACCTGTTGTCTTATGCAGAGAGTCTGGCGGAGCAAATCTCCCAGCTTGAGCTAAAGTTAGCAGACATGGAGGACAGAGCCAGGAGGAACAACGTCCGGTTCAGAGGCATTCCAGAGACGGTCGCCACTGGAAATTTACAGGATTTCCTTATCTCCCTGTTCACCACTATCTTGGGTCCCTTAGAGGGCAACATGCACGCCATGGAAAGGGCTCTCAGGCCACGATCGGTATCATCCGATGCTTTCACCACTTTACCTTTAGGGATCGGCTAATGCAAGCGGCCTACAGCAAACCTATTTTGCCTTATTTGTTTTCTGCGGTTAAACTTAATATAGCGATCTCTTGGAAAAGATCTCTCCCCCCAGCTTGGTCGGATATCATAGTAACTATGGCTTACATATACTCCATGGAGAAAAACATTTATTACACCTCAGGTAGATCTGATTTCTTTGAACTAATTTGGTCTGACTGGAAGAGTAGGTTTGACACACTCTGGCTCCCTAGCTTTGATACTTAGGTCAAAATGACTCCTGACATATTATTAGATCTCCCTGCCCCACATTCAATATGCCCGATTTGACTCCTTTTGTGAGATCCCTCCCCCTAGGGATTCTCCTGCTTCATTCCCCCCCCCTTCCCTTGCCTCTCCCCCAATATTGTCTCATGTCCTAATGAGATAATGGTTTCTTTCTTATATTAACTTTTACGTCAAGATTGTATTGTCTGTTTTCTTATTTCAGTGTAATTGAACTTGTTGTACGAGTCGCTCGTACAGTTGTTGTACTTCTTGATTTGCTAAAAAACAATAAAAATTTCTTGGTAAAAAAAAATAATAAAAAAAAGTGTAGATGGGGAATTACAGTACATCAGGCTTTACCCACAGCCGAATTATAGTGCATCGGGCTTTACCCACATCTGAATTACAGTACATCGGGCTTTATCCACAGCCGTTTGGGTAATCCTAGCATTACCCGGATTTCTGACTTTACACATAACATATAAATATATTCACAAACAAATTAGGGTTTATTATTCCAATGAGACCAAATTTTTGGATCAAGTCTGTATCTCTTATTAAACTTTCTAGACATATGTGGCTACACTATCTGGTTTAGCCGTTTAACTATCATAAAAGCAATGTCTAGCAAGTATTATATATTTAGTTTGCAATGCTAGCCGTATTCGTTAACAGCCACACCAAACACCTCTTACAATTTAACAAGAATTCTAGCTTTTTTGCCGTATATGTGACAATATGTTATTCCCTTAAAATTTGTTCAAGTAAGGTGGTGTGTATTCTCAATACTCTTGTTTCTGTTTATGTTCGATATTTTAATGACCACTAAGCATCAACCGTGATAAGTTTCATACTATTATTGTGAAGTTATTATAACGAACTATGCGGGGATAGAGGTTGATAGTTTGATTTTTGTGAATTCATTTAATTAGTCCTAGAAATGTTTTAGATATATAGCCTATTCAAATAAATTATATGAATATGTTATCTGTTTTTTTAATTACTAGCCTTTTACATATGATTGGCTGGTAAGCTTGTCTATCAGTCAGATGGAACTATGATAGGGTAATATCTGTGATCACGTAACTTGTTGCACCCGTTTGTGGAGGACACACGGACCAGTGACTGTGTTTTTTATTACAGTGTGCAGTTTACTGCGTAAATACTTTCCTGTTAAAGATTTAGCAGCGCAAGTATTAATTGTTGTTTTTTATTGTGATGATCATTTTTTTTATATTAAATATTTTACTAAAATCAATATATTTGGTTTAGTTTCTTCTATTTATTTTTTATTATTTTTTTGCGCTGTCTTAAAGTGAAGGTAAAGTGATCAGGTATTGCAGCTAACCAACCATTTCTTAATAGTACCTTAATGTATTCGTCCAAGTTCTTTTATTATTAGTGGTATATTTATCAGTAAAAATATATTTCAAATTCCCTCACCGTTTGGCCGCCGACTCCTACCAAGCCCTTCTTCCCTGTGCTGCAAGCTGTGATGTCTTGAGTGGTCCCACCCGCTCTCTACGTCTCTCAACAGCACATTCATGATTCACAATTAAACTGCGCATGCGCTACTCTCCGATGCTGCCAACCACGTATTAAGGGATTCCTACTTGGAACTAGAATACATGCACAAAACGGGAGCGCGGTTTGTAATCCACAGAAAAATGTAATTGCGCATGTGCTCTTGAATAAGTGGGCGGATGACGTCTAGTGACGGTCGTCTAACAGCCTACATTTCAATAGGACAGTAGAAAAACGTGATCAAAAGGTAAAAAAATAATATATATTTTCAGGTTGACTAGAAATGTTTAATAAATTGCCTTAAAACAGTTTATAACTTGATTTATAGGCAGAGCTGAAAAAAATGATGAATAAAACCTATATTTATTTGACTCCATAAACGGAATAAACAGGGGGATACTGGTGTTAAAGATACTAACACTCTCTATCTCTAAAAAGCTTACCCAAAAAAGGTTGGAATATCTCCTATGACCAACCTCAAAACAGATAAGAACAAAAAATATATTGGGTAGCACTAGTGGAAGCTTAGAGATATAAAAATAAAATAGTAGTAATAAAACTAGATATGTTAATGTAACAAATATCTACTTTATGTGATACGATATATATATGTAACAAGTTGTTTATATAAACCTGGTGTGTTCTGAGCCTCTAAAAACTAGGTGGTGTGAAAACAGGTAGCTGGGGTGAAATGTCAGTGTTAGATACCTTGTGAACTAATTGTGAGATAATGTGACGAAATAAGTAAAAAGTTAATAAAAAACAAGTGAATCCTAACTAAGACAAAGCTAGATACATTGATATTTAAAACATAATAGATTTAATACTTGATGCAAATACGAACAAATAAAACAGTATTTTTGTACAAGGTGTGCCGGCACCAAATGTAATAGTTGAATTATAAAACATCAAATTAAAAACATATATTTATATGAAGTTCATATACGTTGTGATGTGATCGTAACTTAGAAATTGGCAATTGAGCCGTAATAGAAGAAAGCAGTTCACTTCCAGATGGATTGGTAATATTACCGTAACTTTATATTTGAAATTACCGTCCTTTATTAGAAGTCCCGTCTGGTCAGGAGGTATAGTGTAGAGTTCTAAGGTAAGGATATCCAATGCGGTGTGTGGCCGCAAAACAATTTTAAACTTCAAAGAGCGGTTGAAATTGCCCAAAACAGCGGCATCCAAGTTAAGTTTGTAGTGGTTATGTAATGGTGCAGGTAAGTCCTGGGACCGAGGTATTTGCTGGCAGCCACAATCTCCTTACGGGCTGTACCTACAGGTCCTATTACCTGTTCCGGTGTTGGAGGTCACAAAATGCCGTCTGCCGTATAGATAAAGGTTGCCATATAAACAAATGTTGCTAAACAACTTGATGAGGCTAAGATCAGTGAATAATTGGTATATAGATCCTGGGTGAGGAATTACGCATATGTATACACCGCTTAGAATATCATAAACGGCTTTAAAAGTGCCTTGATAAAGGCCTACCGGGCTGAAACGCGTAGATTTGCTCATCCATATACTTTCTCTGTGCTAATTTTGGTTATAGTAGGTGAGGTGCATTAAAGCCGTTTATGATATTCTAAGCGGTGTATACATATGCGTAATTCCTCACCCAGGATCTATATACCAATTATTCACTGATCTTAGCCTCATCAAGTTGTTTAGCAACATTTGTTTATATAGCAACCTTTATCTATACGGCAGACGGCATTTTGTGACCTCCAACACCGGAACAGGTAATAGGACCTGTAGGTACAGCCCGTAAGGAGATTGTGGCTGCCAGCAAATACCTCAGTCCCAGGAATACCTGCACCATTACATAAACACTACAAACTTAACTTGCATGCCGCTGTTTTTGGCAATTTCAACCGCTCTTTGAAGTTTAAAATTGTTTTGCGGCCACACACCGCATTGGATATCCTTACCTTAGAACTCTACACTATACCTCCTGACCAAACGGGACTTCTAATAAAGGACGGTAATTTCAAATATAAAGTTGCAGTAATATTACCAATCCATTTGGAAGTGAACTGCTTTCTTCTATTACGGCTCAATTGCCAATTACTAAGTTACGATCACATCACAACGTATATGAACTGCATATAAATATATGTTTTTAATTTGATGTTTTATAATTCAACTATTACATTTGGTGCCGGCACCCCTTGTACAAAAATACTGTTTTATTTGTTCGTATTCGCATCAAGTATTAAATCTATTATGTTTTAAATATCAATGTATCTAGCTTTGTCTTAGTTAGGATTCACTTGTTTTTTATTAACTTTTTACTTATTTCGTCACATTATCTCACAATTAGTTTGCAAGGTATCTAACACTGACATTTCACCCCAGCTACCTGTTTTCACACCACCTAGTTTTTAGAGGCTCAGAACACACCAGGTTTATATAAACAACTTGTTACATATATATATCATAACACATAAAGTAGATATTTGTTACATTAACATATCTAGTTTTATTACTACTATTTTAATTTTTATATCTCTAAGCTTCCACTAGCGCTACCCAATATATTTTTTGTTCTTATCCATAAACGGAATACTTGATAGAGACACACGGCTAGATTTAGAGTTTTGTCGGTAACGACCCGCGTAGCTAACGCTGGCTTTTTTTCTCCCGCACCTTTTAAATACCGCTGGTATTTAGAGTTCACAGAAGGGCTGCGTTAGGCTCCAAAAAGGGAGCGTATGGCATATTTACCGCCATTGCAACTCTCAATACCAGCGGTGCTTACGGACGCGGCCAGCTTCAAAAACGTGCTCGTGCACGATTCCCCCATAGAAAACAATGGGGCAGTTTGAGCTGGAAAAAAACCTAACACCTGCAAAAAAGAAGCGTTCAGCTCCTAATGCAGCCCCATTGTTTCCTATGGGGAAACAGTTTCTAAGTCTACACCTAACACCCTAACATGTACCCCGAGTCTAAACACCCCTAACCTTACACTTATTAACCCCTAATCTGCCACCCCTGCTATTGCTGACCCCTGCATATTTTTTTAACCCCTAATCTGCTGCTCCGTACACCGCCACAACCTACATTATACCTATGTACCCCTAATCTGCTGCCCCTAACACCGCCGACCCCTATATTATATTTATTAACCCCTAATCTGCCCCCCACAACGTCGCCGCCAGCTACCTACAATAATTAACCCCTAATCTTCCGACCGGACCTCACCGCTACTATAATAAATGTATTAACCCCTAATCCGCCTCACTAACCCTATAATAAATAGTATTAACCCCTAATCTGCCCTCCCTAACATCGCTGACACCTAACTTCAAGTATTAACCCCTAATCTGCCGACTGGACCTCACCGCTACTCTAATAAATGTATTAACCCCTAAAGCTAAGTCTAACCCTAACACTAACACCCCCCTAAGTTAAATATAATTTAAATCTAACGAAATAAATTAACTCTTATTAAATAACTTATTCCTATTTAAAGCTAAATACTTACCTGTAAAATAAACCCTAATATAGCTACAATATAAATTATAATTATATTGTAGCTATTTTAGGATTAATATTTATTTTACAGGCAACTTTGTATTTATTTTAACCAGGTACAATAGCTATTAAATAGTTAATAACTATTTAATAGCTACCTAGATAAAATAATTACAAAATTACCTGTAAAATAAATCCTAACCTAAGTTACAATTAAACCTAACACTACACTATCAATAAATTAATTAAATAAAATACCTACAATTAAATCTAACACTACACTATCAATAAATTAATTACATGAAATACCTACAAATAAATACAATTAAATAAACTAACTAAAGTACAAAAAATAAAAAAAGCTAAGTTACAAAAAATAAAAAAATTAATTACAAACATAATAAAAATATTATAACAATTTTAAGCTAATTACACCTACTCTAAGCCCCCTAATAAAATAACAAAGCCCCCCAAAATAAAAAAATGCCCTACCCTATTCTAAAATTAAAATAGAAAAGCTCTTTTACCTTACCAGCCCTTAAAAGGGCCTTTTGCGGGGCATACCCCAAAGAATTCAGCTCTTTTGCCTGTAAAAAAAACATACAATACCCCCCCAACATTACAACCCACCACCCACATACCCCTAATCTAACCCAAAACCCCCTTAAATAAACCTAACACTAAGCCCCTGAAGATCTTCCTACTTTGTCTTCACCATGCCAGGTATCACCGATCGTTCTAGGCTCCGAAGTCTTCATCCAAGCCCAAGCCGGGGCTGGAGATCCATCATCCGGCTGAAGTCTTCTATCAAGCGGCAAGAAGAAGTCCAGAAGAGGCTCCAAAGTCTTCATCCTATCCGGGCAGAAGAGGAGATCCGGACCGGCAACCATCTTGATCCAAGCGGCATCTTCTATCTTCATCCGATGACGAGCGGCTCCATCTTGAAGACCTCCAGTGCGGATCCATCCTCTTCTTCCGACGTCCTAAGTCCGAATGAAGGTTCCTTTAAATGACATCATCCAAGATGGCGTCCCTCGAATTCCGATTGGCTGATAGGATTCTATCAGCCAATCGGAATTAAGGTAGGAAAAATCTGATTGGCTGATGGAATCAGCCAATCAGATTCAAGTTCAATCCGATTGGCTGATCCAATCAGCCAATCAGATTGAGCTCGCATTCTATTGGCTGATCAGATTTTCCCTACCTTAATTCCGATTGGCTGATAGAATCCTATCAGCCAATCGGAATTCGAGGGACGCCTTTAATAGTGTAATGGTAATAATAATTAGCCCTCGGAATGTAAGGGCTTAGTCTATTTTTATTATATTTCAGACTGAGGACTGGCGGATACTTTGAATAATTTTCTTTATACTCAATTGCGACAGCGCAGTCAACTGAGTTTAAGTGTTTTTAATTTCTTAGCCCTGTCACTGAATGTGTGTGAGTTCCTTGTTGATTTAATAAAGTTTAATAGTATGAATGAAATGGAACACTTTTAACTTGTGTACACCTTTGCTCCAGCAGAGCTAATTAGTATTATACCATTGCAGCACTGGTTTTCTTTTTTAAACTGGATTGTATCCTCTATTACAATTAGTTTAACTAGTTGTTGCATGTTTGCCTTAACCAGTTCACTGCATCAGATATCTCTTCAAGATAACTCAAAGGTTGAGTCATTTATATAAATATACAAGAGATACCTGAGATTTAATATTAGACTCTGCAATCCCCCAACCCATATATTTCTAAAATCTGAACAAGACTACCAGAGACAGTTATATTTCTCCCAACATTTATTGGGTATGCAAGACTCAGGAAAAAGGGCTGGACTGCAGCAGGAGGGGCAGAGTCATGGCAGATAGTGGACGAGATAGAGGGTGTGTCTAGCAGATGGTGGACGTATCTGGTTAGGAATGAGGGACTTCTCTCAGATTGGGATATTTGGGAGGTATGCAGCTTTGGGTTATTATATAGTTGCACCAAATTAAGTTTTTAGGGCTTTACTCTGTAAGTTTGGGTTCTAACTGGGGACTTCAAATTTCCAAAGTACTGGTTGTTTGTGGAAGCAGCTAACTGTATATAAGTGCGGAGGGCTAAAGGGGGATTTTTTTTAGTTATTTTCTAAGTCAGACTTTAACTATTTAATATTAAGTATAACTATTTACTATTTACTATAACTATTTACCTGTGACCTTTGTAAAGAATTGAGATGACAACCTGGAAAATAATGTATAGTTTTTATAAAAAGTTTAATAAAGAATAATGACTTAAATGGACAGTCAACACCAGAATTGTTGTTGTTTTAAAAGATAGATAATCCCTTAATTACCCATTCCCCAGTTTTGCATAACCCCCACAGTAATAATAATACACATTTTACCTCTGTGATTACCTTGTATCTAAGCCTCTGCAGACTGCCCCTTATTTCAGTTCTTTTGATAGACTTGCATTTTAGCCAATCCGTGCTCACTCCTGGGTAAATTCATGTGCATGAGCTCAATGTTATCTATATGAAACACATGAACTAATGCCCTCTAGTGTTGAAAAACTGTTAAATGTAGAGGCGGCCTTCAAGGGCTTAGAAATTAGCATATAAACCTCCTAGGTTTAGCTTTCAACTAAGAATACCAAGAGAACAAAGCAAAATTTGTGATAAAAGTAAATTGGAAAGTTGTTTAAAATTACATGCGGTATTTGAATCATAAATGTTTTTTTTGGACTTGACTGTCCCTTTAAACTGTTTTAGTGGTGTCTCTTTAATAAATTGAATTTTGAGCATCATACCTTCTTATTACTAGGCTGGGGAGTGCATATATCAAAACAGTATAGATACAGAGAGTAAATAAAATTATTTGTTTTATGTTTCTTGAAGATCATAGAGACAGGCAATCTTGGTCAGTTTTACCAACAGTAATTCATCTGCTATGTATTTACTAAAAATAGTGGCATGTAAACCATTGCATGGCTTATTATAGATCCTATGTTACCTTTGTAAAGTACAGAATTCAAGCTTGAAAGCACAGTGTTCATGGAACAGTGCACTGTTTTATAAAGAACTATTCTAGAGGTCATACTTGCTTTGCTTATTTTAATCAAGTGTCGTAACCTTAACAAATGAATAATCATAGCAACACTAACATGTTCATTTCCTAGATTATACAACATGATTGAATGCGTATTGCGTTGATATAAAAGTCAAACGCACGCTATTTTACAGCTTTTTCATTTTGTATTGGGCTGCTTCTATTATTTTTATATTATATTATTTACATACTGATGTAAGAATTTCTTTTAATCTAGAAATTGTATGTCAACAACTCAATGATTTTTTATTTTCAACTATGACAATAATTTTTTGCTGTTCACTACTGCATGTTTGCACAACATAGGCATATTGTAGTAAAATAGAAATGCACATCAGTTCAATTCAATTTTAAATAGAATAATTTCTTTTAATACACTTAATAAAAAATGTTTAAAGGGACAGTCAACACCAGAATTTTTGTTGTTTAAAAAGAAAGATAATCCCTTTATTACTCATTCCCCAGTTTTGCATAACTCACACTTTTATAGAAATACACTTTTTACCTCTGTAATTACCTTGTATCTAAGCCTTTGCAAACTGCCCCCTTATATCTGTTCTTTTGACAGAATTGCATTTTAGCCAACCAGTGCTCACTCCAGGGTAACTTAACGTGCATGAGCTCAATGTTATCTATATAAAACACATGAGCTAATGCCCTCTAGTGGTCAAAATGCATTTAGATTAGAGGCAGTCTTCAAGGTCTAAGAAATTAGCATAGGAACCTCCTATGTTTAGCTTTCAACTAAGAATTCCAAGAGAACAAAGCAAAATTGGAGATAAAAGTAAATCGGAAAGTTACATTCCCTATTTAAATCATGAAAGTTTTTTTTGGACTTGACTGTCCCTTTAATAAGAGTTATCCCTGTTTCAGTGATAGCTTTATTGGGCACAATCATTCAGAGCATATGCACATAATATGCCATGTAGAAACTGTTATCAAAACAAACTATATAATTTGTATCATGTTGGCAATAATGCTGAAGGTGACATTCACCGGAAACATTTTACTAATATAAGTGTATTGCAAATATGTTCCTTGTATTCAAAATTTAAAAGCAATAAAAATTCTAAGCCCCATTCATTAACACATGACGTAAATTACATGAAAGGGGGACAAAATAAATAATGAATATATATTGCAATATAGTATCATTATGCATAACTAAACATTGTATATACAAATCTCAAGGTGTTTACTGTCCCTTTAAAGGGATGTTAAACAGTAAATACACGCCAGACATGATGTATTTAAAGCAAAGATTAACGTTGGAATAAGGTGTAGATGTATTTTTACAATTATATTAGCTCTTTAAATATTGAAAATATAAGTGTAAAGCTTTAGTTTCTATAAAGTACATTTGTTTCTATAAAGTACATTCGTTTCTATAAAGTACATTCGTTTCTATAAAATAATGGGAGCCTAAATGTTTGAACTTTTATTTATCTCTGTTTGTGCAAACAAAGCTGTGTGAAATCCCTTTTAGATTATCCTATGATCCACAGCTTTGTTTGGACAGTCTCTTTTATTGCCTGTTTTAAGTCTTCAGAAGGGGAAATAGATAAAGGGCGGCTCCCATTACATTATAGAAAGTAACAATTTTCATGGTAAAATTACAGGAAACAGGGACAAAATAAGTAATGAAAGCATATTGCAAAGTTTTTTAACCACACATTATGAAACATTTTATATTACAATCTCATACGGTTTAATATCGCTTGAACTATTTTCATGCAAACATTAACACGTTTACAGTACTCTTCTGTACAAATGACAGAAAGCACTGCACTGCAACAGATCTGCCTTTAAAATGCATATTTCTAAAGAGAATTTTGAACTATTGCTTTGCTACTGAGAAAAATAAAAATACTTTGTGATCCCTTTTCTTGTGCACAAGGCCCTCTAAATATAGGTATGCCAAGTGTGATTTTTAAACAAAAGATTCCAATTTACTTCTATTATCAAATTTGCTTTGTTCCCATGGTATTCTTTGTTGAAGAGATACCTAGGTAGGTGTGTGGAGCACTACATGGCAGGGAATCTAGTGCTATTGAAAATCTGCTGTTATATAGTGCTCCAGACACGTGGACACTCCTGAGCTTCCCTGCTTTTCAACAAAAGATGCCAATAGAACAAAGAAAATTTGATAATATAAGTAAAATAGGAAGTTGTTTAAAATTGCATGCTCTAGCATGAAAGAAAAATTTGGGATTTCATGCCCCTTTAATATAGTATTCATGCATGCTCCAAGTGCTGATGATGTCATACATAAATGCCAGCACTGGGAATATACAGAAATTGTGTCACTGCAGGATACCTGTGTATCCTAGGGGAACCAAGTGCAAGCGGAAATTTATCAAAGAAAACAAATTATTATCATTGATTTTATACACAATTCCATGTATAAATAAACAAAGTTTTTATTTAACTTTTTAAAACGGAATCTGTTGTTATTTATGGATAAAACAGGGTCGTAAATAAACAATATATATACTGTATACATTTATTTATTTATTTATTATTATTTGAATATATTAAAATTATATAAATATTTAAACATCCAATACAAAGACAAAAATTAATTTATGATTGAGGTACCAGTATCATTGTAATTTCTAAAATACGGTTTAAAATTCATTGTTCCTCTCACAAAAACCCTTGAAATAACACTAATGAATACATAAATAGTTTAAAGAATTTAATACAAATTATGAATTAAAATAACCTTTAATATTTATGCATAATAATTCCAGTTGCAATTTCTTAGAAAAAGATAAAAGAATAACATAGTGATCGTTATGGGTCAAACAATGCAGTAACACTGTTTGCAGAATTCACGCTGTTCAGAAAGCAATTGCTATGCATCATGTAGGAGTGTCTAGCACTCTTAGATTACGCCCCTCTGCCCAGCCCTTCATCTAGCCTGCTCGTTCACAGTAAAACACTTGTCTGGATCTATATGAGAGTTACTGTAGCGTACAGCTAATAGTGCGCATCTGCTGGCGGCCATGATTGGAGATTCTGATACGTGCGTACAATCGCACTTATTGGCAGTTTACCATTTGCTTAAGGAGGTCTGGGATCGATTTTTAAAGGTAAAATGCTTAAAAATTGTAAATATTTGATAATCAGTATTTGCAAAAGTGTTTTGAATGCAGTGTTCTATGCAAAGCAATATTGAAATGTTGTGAGTTTCCTATCCCTTGAAGGAACATCACTGCACTGCTGGCAGCTAGCTGAACGCATCTAGTTAGCCAATCACAAGAGACATATGTGTGCAGGCACCAATCAGCAGCTAGCTCCCACTAGTGTAAGATATAAGCATATTCTTTTTCAACACGGGATACCAAGAGGATAAATTTAAAAGTGTCTTAAAATTACATACTGTATCTGAATCATGTAAGTTTAACCCTTTAATGACCAGCAAAATACCTTGTGATGCTTTCTATAGTGCGGTCTCGCCTAGCAAGCGAGGGTGGGTGGGTCTAATAGCGTTGCCTTGCCGAGCTATTATAGCTACACAATCCCTTAATGACCAGCAACGTACAGGGTATGTCACGATTGTTAAGGGGTTAATTTTGACTTTCCTATCCCTTTAATATTTAATTGCTGGATGACTATACAAAAAATTTACTTTAATGGACCCTTAAAATGTAAACAATTTAATTTGAACTACAGTTTATCTTTAAGCCAAAGGTTTAAGAAGCAAAAAAAAAAACTCCATTCAAAAGAAATATTCTCTTTTCATGTAAAAAATAAATTAAATCAAAAGCTACAGATTTTCTAATTTCAAATTAAGTACATTTCCAAGACACCTCTATCACAAGATCAGAAGTTTATGCCTGCGTCTAATTTTTTTTTCCCAAAAGGCAAAATTCTCTCTTGATGTTTAATGTTTGATGTGAATGAGCATCAACAAATCAGTCACTAGCTGTCAGCATTATAATCTCAAAAAGATAGATTTTTTTTTATTATTACTATTAGAAACTATTATGCATAAGCTGAGGTCTTGAACAAGATTTCCTGTTTAGACAGGAACATAAAAGCTTACACTCTAAAATGCATGTGACATTACTGAGGAGTGAGATTATTTAACAAACAATGAATTACTTCACTTATTTTTACTAGGTTTTGTTAGTAGGTGTTCATGCCAGTAACATCTGGTGCTGAATGAGGTGCACAATAAAGGATATTTTGCATATCAAACAAGAAATGCTACCAACATGGAAAACCAATAATAAAAAATGAATAAACAGAAAGCAAGAGAAAAGCGCATCTGTGATTCACAGTGTTCTTTATTCAAATCAAATAAAAGATTAAAATTGCACTTACAAGATATATGAATAATCACGCCTCATAATAGTCTATGTGTGGTTATCGTCTCCTTCACAGAAAATGTCCAACTTGCCAACCAGGGCTTTCTATGGTCACAGCCCACATCAGGCTGTATTGAACTAAACCAGCACCGTAAGACACTGCTTACCGGCACAAGATTTTTAGCTTCCCGGCCTCTGTGTATAAATGAAAGAAAAATTGTTTCTACTGAGATAGGAACTGCAGAATATTCTCTGCATGTTATCTGAAAAGAAAGTACTGAACCATTAAGTCTTCTACTACAAGTTTATTTACTCATTATTTAGTTGTACGCCTCACTGTTAAAGTGTAGAATTATTCATGTAATTGTTTTTAGTCTTACATCATTTAGTAGAATATGTCTATAAAATTGTATATGTTAACTTAAAGAGCCCGGAAAAGGAAAACAAGACTATTTTATGGTTAAATATAATTCAAGAGGAACTAAACAAAGTGGATATTTCAGAAGTGATGAAGCTTCTGCTTTCTGAATATTTGTCAGCAACTAAACAAATGAATTAAAATTTGGATTTTAGAAATATAGTAGAATTTTTCAGATATAGGGAAATAAATTCTATAAATCGTGCATTAAAAAAATGGTATCCAAACGCTTTGATTTTCTGCCCTAAATGTAAGCATAAGATATTTTTCTTATATGAGAAAAAGGAAAGACAGGCCAACTCCTATTTTATTAATACAGTAATTTTGGGGTGCAGATATTTGATCCTCAAATCGTGGAAGAATAATAAGGAACCTTCTCTTAATAAACTTATTTAATGCAAACACAAGCAGTAATAGAATAATTGGAACAACAAAGGAGGGGGCGCCCTAATGGGGGATAATCAATAATCCTAATAATTATATAAGTGACTTAGTCAGTCCTCTATAGCCGTCAATGCAGGCAAGATATAAATATATATCACACAACCTCATATGAGAAAGATAGATTAGATTGTATTGTCTTCTGTACTAGCACTCCAACAATTGTAACAGCAAAATAGATATAATATATATAAAGCACAACCTCCTAAGAGAAAGACAAAGATAGATTAATATACAATAATAATAAGCGGTGATTAGACCTAAATAAGCAAACTCTCAATATGGTTTGTACATTGATTGATCAATGCACTATATTATATAGATAAAATATAAAATCAAATAATGAGAAAGTCTCTATTGATAAAAAATGAAGAGTCACTGAGGTGAAGATCAAGGCAGCTATCTGTAGAGATCCAGGCCGGGATCCAAAGCAGCCATCTACAAAGACAAGAGAAGACAGATGCGCCACATGGCCTAATATTGTTTGGTCCAAAATGTATTGATAGATGTACAAGGATTGAACTCACATTGGTTTAAGCACCTCAATTAGTGCTATGGAGACAGTCTGCGATCTCTTACAGTCACCCAGGGGACCAACCTCCGGTATGATGTCTGTATCAAAACGACATAAAGAGACACAGGTGCCTATATGGCCTAGTATTGTCTTGACAAGGTGATCAATGTGATAAGATGAAATGGTACTCACAATAGTTGTAGCATCTCCTTTGATGCTATAAAGGCAGGATGGGATCAATGAAGTCACCCACCAGACTTATGCAAAGGCCCACTGGATACAGATGGAAGTCAGGAACCACCAGTTGTCAGGAAGACCCAGGATAAGAACCCCCTCTCAATCAGAGGGATAGAAGGCAAGCAAACAAGATGGTAGCAAGTGTTCAGGATATAAAAGAAGTTTTATTAAAATAATAAAAAACAGGGCAACGCGTTTCTCAGCTCTAGGCTGTTTCATCAGGCTTCATAAAAACATTTCATTTCTATCCCTCTGATTGAGAGGGGGGTTCTTATCCTGGGTCTTCCTGACAACTGGTGGTTCCTGACTTCCATCTGTATCCAGTGGGCCTTTGCATAAGTCTGGTGGGTGACTACATTGATCCCATCCTGCCTTTATAGCATCAAAGGAGATGCTACAACTATTGTGAGTACCATTTCATCTTATCACATTGATCACCTTGTCAAGACAATACTAGGCCATATAGGCACCTGTGTCTCTTTATGTCATTTTGATACAGACATCATACCGGAGGTTGGTCCCCTGGGTGACTGTAAGAGATCCCAGACTGTCTCCATAGCACTAATTGAGGTGCTTAAACAAATGTGAGTTCAATCCTTGTACATCTATCAATACATTTTGGACCAAACAATATTGGGTCATGTGGCACAATAGAATAATTGGATCTGTCCATGTGTTTCAAGAAAAAAAAATCAAAATGATGTAAGAAAATGGTCAAGCTTTATTAAAATATATAAATAACAGTACACAAAATCATTTTTTGACCCCATTACAAAATGTAATCTATCTGGATGTACATACTGAAGTAGATTGATGACCAGTTAAAATGTTCAGGGACTCCCCCACCCCGATCTGCTTTATTATATTGTTATTTTCCTTAAGGAACATTAAGAGGTGTATACCTTTGAGTGCCTCATCCTTTATAAATCAGAATTCAGATTGTTGTGTTTGATGCCACAAAATGAGTTGAATGTTGGTTGATGATTTAATATGCTAAGTCTATTGTTATTTGTATAAATGGAATCTCTCAGGTGAGAGGATTTAACATTAAGAAGAAAAATTCAGAAGATATGTTATATTGTTTATTTGTATTTTATTTTAGTTTTTTTCTCTTTAGTGATCTGCAAATCACACTTTTGTATTATGAATTTTTAAGTGGCATTCAATACAGGATGCAAATAGTTTTTTTTAATTCTTTCAATAAAAAGACTGAAACAGAGAAATAAATTATTTTATATAAAACTGAACACATTTTTTTTTACAAATGTCTTTATTAAGGTACTAAAGCACAAACAGGGAGGGTATTTAAACTACTTTGAATAATTTATAATGGTAGCAGTGTACTATACCGTTACAACCCCTAATAAAGTTTATTTTCTAGTAGACAAGTCCCTCTCTTAAAACCATATATTAATTTTGCCTTTATAGCCAGGCGATTACTTCAAATTTAAACCTAAGGGTCTTCAAGTTAAAATAATAAAAACCAATTAAACTCTAGTGTTAAGCATGATTAATCTTTCTCCACCCATTGGATGTTACTAAATAAGTAAATGGCTGGAAACTTACAATTCAGTAAATTATTGTCATGTTTTCTAATTCTTTATTTTAAAGGGCATACCATCCTTCCTACATATTTGATATTGTCACTTATACAACTTAGCAAAAGTGCTGGTATCAGAACGCATTTTTAACATGTATTTCATTAGAGGCAAAATTGTAACTTCTATATGGACAGTTATCTTTATGAAAAACATTTTCTATCCAACCAAGAACCTTTGAAAATTAAAAGGCCTTTCTCAAACCTTTCCTTCCTATGTAATGTCAATGAGAAAGTTATTGTAACCACAACTATAAGCATGGCTATCAACAATATTTATGACTCATTACAGTCAAGTTTTAAGACAAGGCATAGTACTGAAACTGCACTGATACGTCTACTAAATTATCCAATGATTGGAAAAGACAGGGGTGAGTGCTCAATACTAATCCTCCTTGACCTCTCTGTGCTTTTGACACTGTGGACCAGGGAATTTTACTAAACCACCTGCAATATGTCTTTGGGCTGAATGGTACCATTCTAAGATGGCTCAAATTATTTCTGCCTGACAGAACCCACAGAGTGACATCCAGAGTTTGCACCTCTGCACCTTTCCACTGTCCACTTGGTGTGTGGAGTCCCACAGGGTTCCTTCTTTTTTTTTTTATATAATTTTCTTTTTATTGAGGTCATAAATCATAAACATATTAATGTATATTTGTCCAGAAACTTAAGAACAATAAGAAGAATACACCAAAAAGCAAGGATACAAAATACACAAGGTATTCATACATATCTTATAAAAAAAAGAGAACAATAGAAGATAAGTTTCCCCTGATACACACACACACACACACATATATATATATATATATATATATATATATATATATATAGGGAGTGCAGAATTATTAGGCAAATTAGTATTTTGACCACATCATCCTCTTTATGCATGTTGTCTTACTCCAAGCTGTATAGGCTCGAAAGCCTACTACCAATTAAGCATATTAGGTGATGTGCATCTCTGTAATGAGAAGGGGTGTGGTCTAATGACATCAACACCCTATATCAGGTGTGCATAATTATTAGGCAACTTCCTTTCCTTTGGCAAAATGGGTCAAAAGAAGGACTTGACAGGCTCAGAAAAGTCAAAAATAGTGAGATATCTTGCAGAGGGATGCAGCACTCTTAAAATTGCAAAGCTTCTGAAGCGTGATCATCGAACAATCAAGCGTTTCATTCAAAATAGTCAACAGGGTCGCGAGAAGCGTGTGGAAACACCAAGGCGCAAAATAACTGCCCATGAACTGAGAAAAGTCAAGCGTGCAGCTGCCAAGATGTCACTTGCCAGCAGTTTGGCAATATTTCAGAGCTGTAACATCACTGGAGTGCCCAAGAGCACAAGGTGTGCAATACTCAGAGACATGGCCAAGGTAAGAAAGGCTGAAAGACGACCACCACTGAACAAGACACACAAGCTGAAACGTCAAGACTGGGCCAAGAAATATCTCAAGACTGATTTTTCTAAGGTATTATGGACTGATGAAATGAGAGTGAGTCTTGATGGGCCAGATGGATGGGCCCGTGGCTGCATTGGTAAAGGGCAGAGAGCTCCAGTCTGACTCAGACGCCAGCAAGGTGGAGGTGGAGTACTGGTTTGGGCTGGTATCATCAAAGATGAGCTTGTGGGGCCTTTTCGGGTTGATGATGGAGTCAAGCTCAACTCCCAGTCCTACTGCCAGTTTCTGGAAGACACCTTTTTCAAGCAGTGGTACAGGAAGAAGTCTGCATGCTTCAAGAAAAACATGATTTTCATGCAGGACAATGCTCCATCACACGCGTCCAAATACTCCACAGCGTGGCTGGCAAGAAAGGGTATAAAAGAAGAAAATCTAATGACATGGCCTCCTTGTTCACCTGATCTGAACCCCATTGAGAACCTGTGGTCCATCATCAAATGTGAGATTTACAAGGAGGGAAAACAGTACACCTCTCTGAATAGTGTCTGGGAGGCTGTGGTTGCTGCTGCACGCAATGTTGATGGTGAACAGATCAAAACACTGACAGAACCCATGGATGGCAGGCTTTTGAGTGTCCTTGCAAAGAAAGGTGGCTATATTGGTCACTGATTTGTTTTTGTTTTGTTTTTGAATGTCAGAAATGTATATTTGTGAATGTTGAGATGTTATATTGGTTTCACTGGTAAAAATAAATAATTGAAATGGGTATATATTTGTTTTTTGTTAAGTTGCCTAATAATTATGCACAGTAATAGTCACCTGCACACACAGATATCCCCCTAAAATAGCTATAACTAAAAACAAACTAAAAACTACTTCCAAAACTATTCAGCTTTGATATTAATGAGTTTTTTGGGTTCATTGAGAACATGGTTGTTGTTCAATAATAAAATTAATCCTCAAAAATACAACTTGCCTAATAATTCTGCACTCCCTGTATATAAATATATATATATATACATATATATATATATATATATATACACACACATATATATATATATGTATATATATATATATAAAAATACATTCATGGGGGCGTGTCTTGGTCGTGGCCGTGACCAGGAGCAAATATATGGAGCTCCTTAAGTAATCTTACTAATCTATAGTTTATCCTCCTTTGACCTCTCCATCCTGCTTTGTAACTTGCTAATTCAACAAAGGAGAAGACATGAAGCTGTAGGATGTCTCCATTTTTCGGAATCTACAAGATGGGCCTAAACTGTTAGGACCGTGAACATAGGCCGCGACATCATCACACGTGTACATCACCCCCCTCGGACACCTACAAGTTCCGAGTAGAGCAGTATTTACCTGCTATAACCTTCTGCATGCAGGGGAACATCATATAACAATAGCAACATGGAGTATTTTAATGCTATTCTAAGGGCTAAACTGGAGGCCTTGGGGCACCTAATGGACTGCAGGTTCGCGGATCTAAGTAGCACATGCCTAGTGGCCATGAGTTCGTTAGGCCCCATCGCGAATGTTCCAGAGGCTAGAGGCACGGAGTGGCCCATTGGGACCGCAGATATAAGACAAGAGATGACCCAGCAGACGCTGATGCACAGCTATAACCAAAAACAGAATTCCAGAACACGAAGCTTACCTGTGAGGTCTGACACGGAGTATGTTGCGCTGCCCTCGGCTCCCCTGGAAGGGGATGCGGCCGGTCCCCGCAGGGGAAGAGGGGGTTTTGCTGTCAGGCGAGAAGCTAGAGCATCTGATCTCACCGGACATTCTGTCAAAGTCGGGACTATGGCCCCTAACATACGGCGAGGCAGATGCAGAGAGGGATTGCAAATGACTGATCGAATGTGGATCCGGGCGGGCATGCTTTTTGTCTGGGTCTTTTCTCCGGACCGGCATGTCTCCCGGTATGTTTGCAACTTGCCTCGCAGAAGCTGTACAAAGGTTGGAGTGGGGTGAATTTAGACGGTTTGTAGCTGAAGACCTAATACCTAGAATCAGGTATCTATATAACTGTGTTTGCTGGACTCACTAATGAGATCTAAATAGTTTGATATGTGGGTCCTTAACTTTCTGGCTCTTGCAATTTTCATATCTTTTTGACTTATTTTGCTTTATATACACACTCATGTTGTTTACAGTTGGTATTTAGCAAATGCTGTGCAGCAGTATGCTGGAGGTCTGGATTGACTTTACTGGAGTTTACAGCTCTTCATAGCCGACGGAACATACATTCATCTTTGCAACTGTGGTCACTGTGTCAAGCTGCATGGTTTAGTTTATATATACAAATATCTTGCTTAGCAAAAATCTTAGGGATATAAAGCATATAATGCATGTAGTTGAGATCATTTAAGTAACAACTGAAGCCTTACCTTACACATTATGTGCCACTTGATAAACATAATTCGAGCTATATAGGGGACATGTTATACAGTAAATGTCAGAATATTACCCTAATTTTGACTGCAGTTTACAATGCTCCTATCATGAAGGCTAGGTATATATTCCAAATAGCCTCCCTATAGTTAAAAATGTGTGTAGTCACCTCCAGGCTTATCTGGATTCTATTTTATTTTATTTTCTCTGCATTTATCAGTGCCTAGTTGTTAATAATTTGCTTAACTAAGGCCTAAGAGATATAAAATTAGACACAGAGGTAAACTAAGCCCCAGCAAGAGCCCTTTATATTTTCTATACCACTTTTGTTATATCCTATTTACTGCCAAATTAAGTATTCTCTTGTAGTTACATAGGTGTTTGAGCACACAGCAAATTAGTATTTTAAGATATGGTTGCTATTTATTATGTCCTTGCTGTTATGATCATGGGATGTTCTTGTGTATGTATGATAGGTACTTTGAACCACCATCATTATGTCATAATTTATAAGATATAACTCCCCTCTATTGCAAATATACCCTCTTTCTCAATTTTCATAAATAGAAGTTCGATATCATACTATAAGGTGTCCTTTTGCACAAGGAGAAAAGTTTTTTTTTTTTTCTAAAGTATTTTCCTCTTATGTAACATAAACGTGAATAGGTTCCAGAGTAATCTTATATGTTAAAGTGAATGTAAATTTTACTTATTAAAATTAAACCTACTTGCTCACAATGTTATAAATAGTCAAACCGCATTAATATAATTATAATAAAGACAAGTTATATAGTTTTATTTAATTTATAACTTATCTCCGTTGTAAGCACTCAACTCCTCCCAACCGTCTTCTTCCTGGACTGCAGCCCTATATCCGATGCCTCATTTCAATATTTTACGCCCACCCCGTGACGTTTGTTTGAAGCTCGTTCACGACCAGGGCCTACATTTGCGCATGCGTTTAAAAAATTCAGGAGAAAACGCGCATGCGTATAGCGAGCTAAACTCTCTAAAGCTCTGCACCTCCTTTCCCATTGCGCATGCGTTTAAACTCCGTAAGGTATTTGGATATAACTGTTTTTAATAAATAAAGTTATATAGTTACGATCGAGACATGGTAATAAACAGATGAATTCATAAAGCAATATCTATATTTAATTTTCGTTAGAGTATTGTCTTCGATGTTTGGTTGCGATTTTAAAGACATTTTTTACTTATGCAGTGCAAGCGCATTTGGCGGAGCGAACGATACTTACTTGCAATTGCTCTACAGGTCTTAGAATAAATGAGATTCTATCGGTATTGCGCATGCGAGAATTGAGGACGAGCATTGAGTATGCTACGTCATCGAGTAGTTCACGCATGCACAGTTAAAGAAAGTGACGTGGAGAACAACCAGCCTGACGCCCCAGGGACGAAAAAAAGATTAATACAGCGAAGTGTCAATCAGATAAGAAAAGTGGGAGCAAAAATGCAGGCGGAGGAATCGGCGAAAACAATAGCAAGTAAAATTAGATATTTTGACTTTTATTTACATCTTGAAAAAATATGATGAATGAAACTAACGTTTATTTGGGCAATTAAACACTTTGATGCAGACCTATTTGTTTGACTTTACATGCACTTTAAGTGAAGAAACATGGTTTATGGTGTCAACTATGCTGTATATTTTATCTCTTGCTTATTACTACTATACTTTAATTAGTATTTTGCACCCTACGGGGTAAAAATGTATCTCTCATTTATGATCTATATTCTACATGTGACAGCTGAAAATATCATACTAATGGACAGAACACTTTGCTAATGAGGTACTATAGTAATATTCTGTAAAAAAAAAAAAAATATATAAGGTATCAATGTAAATCTTACAATGTATATATCCGAGGTATACTGGTAATATAGTAGGATATACATGTTCTCAATATGTCTATCATGATTTACTATTGTTATTAGCCATGTTCATTTTGTAATAATTTGTTTTCTTGTTTATATGTGGCTCTTGTTTTGCTAATTACCTTAATAAAAATCTTTGATTTAAAAAAAAAAAAAAAAACATTCATGACAAAAATATGTACCAATAGACATGAATCATTAGCGATCCATCAAAACAAACTGAGAGAAATAAATTATTCTGGACCAATAAGTTGTGACCCCTTTATTTTATTTAAAGGGACACTATACCCAAACATTTTCTTTCATGATTAAGGTAGAGAATATAATTTTAAACAACATTCCAATTTACTTCTATTACCTCATTTGCTTTATTCTTTAGATATACTCTAATGAAGAAATAGCAATGCACACAGTGAACCAATCACAGGAGGCATCTATGTGCAGCTACCAATCAGCAGCTATTAAGCATATCTTGATATGCTTTTCAGCAAATAATATCAAGAGAATTAAGCAAAATAGGTAATAGAAGTAAATTAGAAAGTTGTTTATAATTGTATGCTCTTTCTAAATCATGAAAGAAAAAATTTGGGTTTCATGTCCCTTTAACCCCTTAACGACCGAGGACGTGCAGGGTACGTCCTCAAAAAAAAGGCAGTTAACGCCTGAGGACGTACCCTGCACGTCCTCGGTGTGGAAAGCAGCTGGAAGCGATCCCGCTCGCTTCCAGCTGCTTTCCGGTTATTGCAGTTATGCCTCGATATGGAGGCATCCTGCAATAACTTTTTTAAGCCATCCGGTGCAGAGAGAGCCACTCTGTGGCCCTCTCTGCACCGGAGATCGGTGGCTCACTGCGTTGGTGGGTGGGAGCCGGACCGGGAGGCGGGTGGCGGCCATCGATGGCCCTGGTGATGTGGAGGGGGGGCGGGATCGTGGGCGGGGATGACCGGGGGCGCGCACGGACGCGCGCGCGTGCACGGGAGGGCGGGGGCGGGCGCGTGCACGGGGAGGGAGCGGGTGGGAACCGCTACGCTACAGAAAATGCATTAATAAAAAATGTTAACAAATGTTAAAAAATTTCTAAAAAGTTTAAAAAAAAAAAACCATCAGCAAGGTGGTGGGGGTTTGTCTGTGTGTGGGGGGGAAGCTACACTACAGAAAAAAACCAAACAAACAAAAAAAAAGCACTTTTTCTTTGCAAGCTGTCTGCCAGTACCCAAGATGGCCCCCAATGAGGCAGAGGGGAGGGTTAGAGAGCGGTTTTGGGGGGGATCAGGGAGGTTGGGGGCTAAGGGGGGATCCTACACAGTAGCATATGTAAATATGCTAAAAAAATGTTTTTATTTTTTTTTAAAAACCCTTTTATTTTAGTACTGGCAGACTTTCTGCCAGTACTTAAGATGGCAGGGACAATTGTGGGGTGGGGGAGGGAAGGGAGCTGTTTGGGAGGGATCAGGGGGTGGGATGTGTCAGATGGGAGGCTGATCTCTACACTAAAGCTAAAATTAACCCTACAAGCTCCCTACAAACTCCCTAATTATTATGTAATGTAATTTAGTTTCCTCAGACAGTTTTGTCTTTGTTCTTTGCACATCCTTGCACGACTCTCTCTGTTACCACAATTTATCTAATCAAGTAATCCCCAGAGTGCTATAAATGTAGTCTATCTCAGATAGGGTAACCTAATCTATCTGTTAGTTTTTTGTTTAAACTCCCTAATTAACCCCTTCACTGCTAGCCATAATACACGTGTGAGGCGCAGCAGGATTTAGCGGCCTTCTAATTACCAGAAAGCAACGCCAAAGTCATATATGTCTGCTATTTCTGAACAAAGGGGATCCCAGACAAGTATTTACAACCATTTGTGCCATAATTGCACAAGCTGTTTGTAAATTATTTCAGTGAGAAACCTAAAATTGTGAAAAATTTTACTTCTTTTTTCAATTTGATCGCATTTGGAGGTGAAATGGTGGCATGAAATATACCAAAATGTGCCTAGATCAATACTTGGGGTTGTCTACTACACTGCACTAAAGCTAAAATTAACCCTACAAGCTCCCTAAAAGCTCCCTAATTAACCCCTTAACTGCTGGGCATAATACACTTGTGGTGCGCAGTGGCATTTAGCGGCCTTCTAATTACCAAAAAGCAACGCCAAAGCCATATATGTCTGCTATTTCTGAACAAAGGGGATCCCAGAGAAGAATTTACAACCATTTATGCCATAATTGCACAAGTTGTTTGTAAATAATTTCAGTGAGAAACCGAATGTTTGTGAAAAAATTTGTGAAAAAGTGAACGATTTTTTGTATTTGATCGCATTTGGCGGTGAAATGGTGGTATGAAATATACCAAAATTGGCCTAGATCAATACTTTGGGATGTCTACTAAAAAAAAATATATACATGTCAAGGGATATTCAGGGATTCCTGAAAGATATTAGTGTTCTAATGTAACTAGCGCTAATTTTGGAAAAAAGTGGTTTGGAAATAGCAAAGTGCTACTTGTATTTATGGCCCTATAACTTGCAAAAAAAGCAAAGAACATGTAAACATTTGGTATTTCTAAACTCAGGACAAAATATAGAAACTATTTAGCATGGGTGTTTTTTGGTGGTTGTAGATATGTAACAGATTTTGGGGGTCAAAGTTAGAAAAAGTGTGTTTTTTTCCATTTTCCTCCTATATTATATGATTTTTTTATAGTAAATTATAAGATATGATAAAAATAATGGTATCTTTAGAAAGCCCATTTAGTGGCAAGAAAAACGGTATATAATATGTGTGGGTACAGTAAATGAGTAAGAAGAAAATTACAGCTAAACACAAACACCGCAAAAATGTAAAAATAGCCTTGGTCATAAACGGACAGAAAATGGAAAAGTGCTGTGGTCATTAAGGGGTTAAGAAAGAAAGAGCAAAGCAAAAGTGAAAAGAGTAGAAGAAAGGAAGAAAAAAAACCTGGTGGGAGAGCAGGGGGAGGAAGGAGAGAAAAAAAATAAAAAAATATATTTTTTTGTTGTAAAGACCAGCTCATACAGTATCCTCCTTATTCACTGAGCCCTAAGTTTTGAAATGGGGTCAAGAGTTGTCTCTGAGAGTTACTCCTATATAATTTAAGAAAGTCCTGCCACTTTATACAAAACTTATCCTGCCTTGTTTCTGTGTTATTGGAGCTATCAAACTGTTCAATTATGTACTGATTTTGTGACAAAAAGGTTAGGTTATTAACAATTGGTTCCCTTTTATTCTTCCAATTCTTAAGAAAAAGGTATCTCCTTTATAGTTCTGTTTATAAAGTCAATGTTATAACATTCGTCCTCTTTATCAAATAAGAAAAATATATGATTTATCTCCAACATAATGTTAGCTCTTATCACTTTCCTCAGCCAAAATTGAATACGTTGCCAAAATTTTTGTATTTTGGGGCAACTCCAGAACATGTGAACCAGGTTGGCCCCATGTGAGCAACACAGAGGGCATAAATTATTCAGCAATGGGTACCATTTATTTATTCGGGAGGAGGTAGATATGCCATGTTGATCGATTTAAAGTGGGACTCTCGCCATACTGCAGAGAGGGTAGCGTTCTCTACGTTTATAATACTACACTTCACCATATATTACCGTAGAGACAGACTGCCATTTTAGGCCGATGTCTAGCATGTTGAGCTTACCAATATTAGTTAATATCATTTTATACCAGTAGCTGATAGAATGTTTGCCCATTTTAAACAGAGATAGGCCCATCTTTATAAATGGATGTGACCAAACCATATTAAAATCTTTAGTTATTTCAAAAAACTAATGACATACCTTTAGATATGCATAAAAAAACCACGTTCCTAAGACCGTAACGTGCTTTAAGAGTTTTGAAAGTAAACACTCTAGGTGTATCCATTTCATTAAATTGCCACAGATATATCAGCCCACATTTAGCCCAACGATTAAATAGCTTACTAGTAATACCTCCAATAAAACACAGATTGTTTGCGATAGGCACTAGGTCAGAGATAAACGTATTACAGTTTAAGTTTATTCCAATGTTCTACCAGGCGTTAATAATAGAGTATAGTGTATCTTTTCTTAATTTTTTTTAGGAATAAGCCTAGTAGGACAGTGTAATAAGGCACTTAAAGAAAAAAGGATAAACTAGTTTGTGTTCCACTTCCAAAAAGGCAATATAGTCCCCTCCATTGAGCCAATCCATAGCTACTTTAGCTAGACACATATTATTATATATGGATATTAGGGGAAGTGCCAGTCCTCCATATTGCCTTAGTTGAGCTAACTTTGACAGAGCTATACGACTTCTGCCATTCCCCCATATAAGTGACCTAATACCCTTATCTAGAGCCTTGACATCTTGTTTAGTTACTAGGATGGGTATATTTTGCATTAAGTATAGAAGTTTAGGCAGGACAATCATCTTAACTTAGTTAGCCTTTGCCGTGATAGAGATTGGCAAGGTGGCCCACTTCATTAGATCTTGTTTGATTTTCGCGAGTAGGGGGGAATAATTTAACTTGTACCAATTTGAGGGGTTTGTACCAATATTTATCCCAAGGTACGTGATGTATTCTGTGGCCGTCTTAAACTGGAAGGAGGGATGAACCTGTGTTGGTCTCTTAAGCCAGAGAATTTGTGATTTGGAGGCATTAATTTTATAACCAGAAAAAGAGCCGAATTCTTAGACTATGTCTAGGATCTTGGGTATCTCTAATTTTGTATTGTTAAGAAATAAGAGCAGATCATCTGCGTATAGCAACAATTTAAGTTGTTTACCTCCCAAAAATATCCCCCTCAGAACTTGCCTAAGTATTATAGCCAATGGTTCAATAGCTATATTAAAAAGAAGTGGAGAGATTGGACATCCTTGACGTGTTCCTTTAGCAATAGGAAAAGACTCTGTGAGAGAGCTATTTATAAGTAACGATGAAGAAGCATTTACATATAATGACGATACAATTTAAGAATTGGTCTTTAAAACCAAACTGTCTCATAATATAGAATAGGTGATCCCATGTGATTGAGTCAAACGCTTTTTGAGCATTGACAGAAAGCATAGCAAAATTATGAGAACATTTGGTACCCCTCTCGGCAGTAGAATCTATGACAAAGTCCAATAAAATAAAGATTTTTCTAATATTAGCAGAGGGATTTCTATGGGTCATAAAACCGACCTGGTCCGCATGTATCAGAGAGCCCAAAACTACTTTTAATCTGTATGCTAAAATGGCTGTCATTAATTTGTAGTCTACGTTTAACAAGGAGATTGGGCAATATGAATCTATTAACTCCGGGTCTTTGCCTTTTTTTGGTATTAGCGTAATCCTAGAAGCAGAAAAATAAGAAGAGGGGACTTTACCATTACAAAAATAATCGTTAAAGAGGTTCAACAGGGTAGGGGTTATTTCAGATTTGAGGATTTTATGTAACTCCCCAGGTAATAAATCTGGCCCTGCTGCTTTATCTAATTTACTCCTATCTATTGCCTGATGTATTTTGCGTTCTGTGATGGGTGTGTTTAAGATATCTATCGTCTCCATAGAAAGCAGAGGCATAGAGATTTTCTGCCAAAACTTGCTTTTATTGTGGTTATTTATTTCTTGAACAGAATACAATTGTTAAAAATAGTTTTAAAAAAAATGCAGAATTGATTGCTTTAATGTTAGTTATTCTAACGCCGTCTTTCTTGATTACCTTTATAAGCTTATATTGCTCCTGGGTTTTAGCAAACTTAGCTAAGAGCTTCCCTGTCTTGCTACCATATCTAAAGAATTTGGCTCTAGATCTAAGTTCCTGAATAGCTGTTTTCTGCATATTAATAATTTCCCATTCTTGCTTAGCTTTAATATATCTATTCCAATTCACCTGGTTGGGCAGAGATATATAAGAATTATATTTATTTTTAAGATAGTTTGATAACTCAACTTCCTTGGCATAGTATTTCTTCCTCAACCTAATAGAATATTTCTTAACTTCCCCTCTAATAACAGCTTTAGCCGTTTCCCAAAATATCTCTGATTTGTGCGAATATAACTCATTTTGAATAGCATATTCATGCCATATAGCAACAAGCCGTTTTTTAAAGTCAAGATTATTAAATTAATAACGAGGGAAGCTGTCACTTCTAGATGGATTAAAACTCATGTCACCCCACGTCAGGTGCAATGATATAGGTGCATGGTCCAAAATAGTAAAGTCCCTGATCTGCGCTTTTAGATTAAGCCCAAAAACCTTATCTGAAACTAAAAAATAATCAATACGAGAGAAGGATTTGTGTTGTTTAGATTCACATGAGAAGGCACGATTATCTGAATTATAAAATCGCCATACATCTTGATTTTTAGGGTACTACAGAAAGTTTTAAGGATTCTAGCAGCTTTTTTACATGTTCTGACCCCATAGTTGTTCGTTTTTTGCAATCTATCTAAGTTATTAAAGACCATATTAAAGTCACCAGCAATAATTAATTTTGAATTTGCATATTCAAAAACATTTTCTTCAATTGTACCCAAAAATTTTCATCAATTTTGTTTGGTCCATAAACATTACATATAGTAATTAAACACTTTCCACAATTGATTTTTAAAATGATAAAGCGCCCCCTGGGGTCTAGCTCCTGACATGTAATTTGATAATCTAATCCTCATCTAAACAAAATTGCTACACCCTGTTCCTTCTTATCTCCCATGTTATTTGCAGTGTATATACTTCCAATGGAATATATCATAAGGTAGTGTGGCCTCAGCTACCACTGTTTTGCAGATGACATACAAATATACATCGCCTTCAAGCCAAACTCAAATGTTCCAGTAGAAACAGTGAATACATGTCTTGGAATGGATGAGTGTAAGTTGGTTGAAACTAAACCCAGACAAAACAGAAGTATGTGATGGGTAGAGATAGTATGATGATAACTAAGCAGCAGCAAGATCAACAAATTGGTCTAGAATGTGGAGGATCAAAACTACAAACATCAAATCTAGTAAGAAATCTTTGTGTTATTCTTAACAGTGAACTTTCTCTGAAACATCAGATATCAGCCACAGTACAAACCTCATTCTTTCATTTAAAGTAATGGTAAACAATATGAATGTAACTTCAAGCAGATAGTTGTAACTTAAATTGCATTCTTATTCTTTTAAATAATTTTTCGATTTTAAAATAAAGCAATATTTAGAATCTTTCCGTCATTACCTTCTCTCAGGCTTCTTTCATTATTCGGTCTTCACTTTCCTGTCTTCTGACTGCTCTACACATCATGAAGTAGCAGAAAAAAAAATTCACACAAAAAGGGCCAGATTACAAGTGTAGCGGTATTTTGCATTTCCGCTAGAGTTCTAATCAAGCTAGAATTAAACTTTTTGCACTCGTCATATTGCGATAGTATTATGAGTTGAAAGGTAAAACGTATTGCTCCCCCGATAACCCGACGAGCATAAACAGCTTACTTCTAGCTAAATTAGACTGTCACGCAAACATAACCTATTCCCCCATATAAATCAATGGAGAAAAAAAAGTGAAAAAAACTAACACCCGACTCGCAGCCAAACATGGTCGCATATTTTCATATGCGCGTACCCGATCGCATATTCTAATATGTACAAACCCAACATGAAAATATGAATATTGAATTAATATGCTTTTACATGTTTTCATCTACCTAATGGCAAAGGGCTCCGATGCACTTATATATATGCGTATATATGTATTTATGTTTTTATACGTATATATATATATATATATATATATATATATATATATATATATATGTGTAAATAGATATATACACATATAAATAATTTAGACATGAGTATGTACAGGTATGTGTCTCAATGTTAAAGCCCTTTGTCTGCTTTTTTTTTTTAAAACCTGAGACCACATATCTTTGAGCCCTTAAAACATTTGTGTGCAATTTTAAAAAAAATAATTTTTATTAGATGGTGTTATTTATTAGATGAGTGTAATTGTACTTTGTAATGTATTTTTATGTGTTTTGTGACAGTTTTTTTACTCGTGTAACAGTTAACCACAGCTCTGAGATTGCGGTAATGATTCTAGCATAAATTGTGCATGCCCTCATGCGATCGCGCTCAACTTGTATTATGAGCGCAATTTAACCAGTGTGCAAATGATTGTGACCCCACCCCACTTGTAATCTAGCCCAAAATATGGTATGCAAGCTTTTAGTCATGCCACCTCATCTCTATGGAACACTTTTCCCAGCACAGTGAAAGAAGCCACTTCTCGGAAAATTATAATACAAAGACTCAAGAATTACCTTTTTGCACAAACCTTTCAGAAATAAAATGTAATGTCTAACCCTCTTATGTAAATATACCTTGTGTAAAGCGCTTTAAGTTCAACCTGGAGAAAAGTGCTATAGAAGTTGTTATTATTAAAGGGATACTAAACCCAATTTTTTTCTTTCATGATCCAGATAGAGGCCTCTATTTAACAAAGTCTGGCGGACCTGATCCGACAGTGCGGATCAGGTCTGCCAGACCTCGCTGAATGCAGAGAGCAATATGCTCTCCATATTGCAACCCCGCCCCCTGCAGACTTGCGGCCAATGGGCCGCCAGCAGGGAGGTGTCAATCAACCCGATCATACTCGATCGGGTTGATTTCCGGCGATGTCTGCCTGCCTGCTCAGAGAAGGCGGACAGGTTATGGAGCAGCGGTCCTTGTGACCGCTGCTTCATAACTGCTGTTTCTGGCAAGTCTGAAGACTTGCCAGAAACACGGGGCATCAAGCTCCATTTGGAGCTTGATAGATAGGCCCCAGAGCATGCAATTTTAAGCAACTTTCTAACTTCCTTCTATTATCATTTTTTCTTCGTTCTCTTGCTATCTTTATTAAAAAAGCAGGAATATAAGATTAGCAGCAATCCCATTTTTGGTTCAGAACCCTGGATAGCACTTGCTGATTGGTGGCTACATCATTGAAGAAAAAAAATTGTGTTTAGTATCCCTTTAATATTAATATTAGGTGATGTGCCACCATTGAAATATTTAGCATAAAGTTTCCTATTATAGAAGCCATCTTGCTAATAATTTAAACCCATCATCATCTTCATATAAGACAGAGATTACATTTTTAATAATCCTCCAAATTTGATAGTACTCTTTACTAATCTGTGTTACAAAACAACATCCCTAGTAGATAATAAATTAGATGTTAGTCGATAAAGGTGAAATAAGACAAACGTTTAACCATTATATATCCTTTTATTCCTGTTTTATAATAAAAGCCTGCCAAGTGAACTGACAATAATACCTTTGAAAAGACTACCCATGTAACAAGCCTTTGATTTAGCCAGAAATATAACTAAGCCAATTTTAAAGTAATCAACTGAATTGCCAGCTACTACCTCCTCATACAAATAGTTCCACAGTTTGTTTAAATGGAGATTAAAATCACCCAGACACTCATAAATTTGGGTGATTGACATGCCATAGTTTCGCACAATTGGTTGTGTGAGAGCAGGGGGCAGCATTGCACAACAAGTCTTGTGCAATGTTACATTTTACCACGCTATGCTGCATCTCAAGTGGAGACTGTAGGCGGATAGCTTCTCTACTTGATAACTTGTCCCTAGAGTCTGTCTAATCTCTGCTCACAGCTAATAAGGACAGTAAACAACCCCCTCCCCTGGCTGCATTGCTTGTACCCCTGAATACAGCTTTAATCCATGCCATACAAGTAAATGAACCTGCTATCTGACTTTTAAAACACAGTATTTTACTTATTATTTTGAATCTTCATACTGCCCATCCAGTTCTGTTCTCTTTTTTTCTGAATTAGCCACCAGGCATTACAGCCAGTTAGAAGCCATACTGCTGGTCTATTAATCAGTCATAGTGCACACTTTGGTTTTTCCCCTGGATGAAATGAAGCTGCCTGCCTGCACTCTCAAGCTAGCAATCAATACACAGCCAGCAAGATGATAAAGCAGGTAATAGAAGATCTATTGTTGATTTTGATAGGCTGTATGACAAGATTATTAATTCAAAGATAAACAATCAAAACAAAGATAAATGATCAAAGGGTAGCCTGAAGATTCAAAATTGTAAGTAAAAGACTGCATTTTAAAATACATAGCACATTGTTTTACTTGTGTGGTATGGTTTAAAGTGCAGTTCAGGGTAAAGTGCAATGCAGGGTGTTTTTTTGTTTGTTTTTTTTTGTTTACAGTTTTACTGTCTCTTTAAATCTTCAATTTATTTTACTAATTCTGTACTTTGACAAATATAAATTCTGCTCTTTCATGTGCATTCCAGAATATTTTTGAGTAAAAATGTCCATTTAAAGGGACACTGAACCCAAAATTTTTCTTTCATTATTCAGATAGAGCATGCAATTTTAAGCAAATTTCTAATTTACTTTATTATTAATTTTTCTTCGTTCTCTTGCTATCTTTATTTGAAAAAGAAGGCATCTATGCTAAGGAGCAAGCAAATTGTTGGTTCAGAACCATGGACAGCACTTGTTTATTGGTGCTGTCCAATCAGCAAGGACAACCCAGGTTGTTCACCAAAAATGGGCCGGCATCTAAGCTTACATTCTTGCTTTTCAAATAAA
The DNA here is from genome assembly GCF_027579735.1 of Bombina bombina. Lineage (NCBI taxonomy): Eukaryota > Metazoa > Chordata > Amphibia > Anura > Bombinatoridae > Bombina > Bombina bombina. The sequence goes on along the minus strand of NC_069503.1, from coordinate 927,005,654 downwards.
CATACCAAGAGAATGAAGAAAATTTGATAATATGAGTAAATTAGAAAGTTGCTTAAAATTACATGCTCTATCTAAATCACAAAAGAAACAAATTGGGTTCAGTGTCCTTTTAAGTAACTCTCACAATCTATTTTAATAAAAGTAAGCATTTTAGGAAAACAACTCAGTTATAATTAACCTTATTTAGAAATAATCACATGAATCAAAACAGCTAATAGAGAAAGCTTTTAGGGAACTGATGTGTCACAAACCATTATAAATAATAAAATAGAAAACAGATGAGTTATTTTTATACAGCACTGTATGGTTTTCCAAAATTACCTTAAGCAAGCTTGCAGCACTACTTCCCATGCAAAAGGCAGACAGTTTTTGGTATGTGAACGTGAATATATTTTTAAGTCGGTCCCAGTGAGCTGAATCTGACATTTCAGCATGCAAGAAGCAAACTTTAATTATCTTACTATGCCAAACAATAATACAGTAAACCTGGTAATAGGGAGTAGATGCTCATCCACAAGAGAACAAAGAATAATGAGCATTCCTAACAGAGCAGTAGCTTAGTGATATCTCTATGGTAAATTTCAAATCATTATTTGATATTAAAAATGCCCTTGCTAATCATTTATTAATCAAGAATCTCATAAGTGGTTGTGAAGTCAGTAGATACAAAATTAAGTTTTAATTAGTTTCTAGGAAAATAATATGTATGTTTCTGTCAGAGCTCATACAAGATAATAGGAATCTAGTCAGAGAATATATTACAAAGGCTGTAGCATAGATTGCTAGTGTTTGATGGACATATACTAATGAAGCAGTGTCAATTCTTTTTAAATTAGGGACCACACTGATTTCTTTTTTACTCTAGGAGCAAGTAAAAATGGATCTTCCATCCACACATACATGACATGAATGAATAATCTGTAGATACACAGTTCCCACCCAACCAGCATTTTATAGGATGGTAGCTCTGCCCAACAGTTCTTTGTGCCACTTTCCCTTCTCTGTGAAACCGAGCACCACCTTAAACCTGCCAGCAAAGATCCCCCTATGAACTACTGATTGGCCAGCCACACCATTAGATTTGACCCCTGACCCAGGCGGTCATCACTTGTTATCTTACGCCCCCAATGCATCCTACTAGACTCTGGGCTACTCCAATTTTTGTTACATTGCTTCCAGCTTCATGTTTGCCAAAATATCCAATAACTTTCTAGTGAACCCCCTCTGTTTTTTTGTGTATTTTATACTTTTACTTTAATTGAATTATTGTATACTTTTTAAAACTCTATTTACCCATAACTCCCTCATTTTTATTCCTGTTACAGTCAAGAAATTGGTTAATTTTAAGTCAATCTTGTATGTATAGCATGTATTATTTATTTGTCAAACATTTCTTAAAGGAACGGTGTGCCATCCAATTTTCTCTCCTTCTCCCCTTTAATGTGTTTCCAATTAACATTTTTACTTGCTGGAGTGTATTAAATTGTTTACAAATAGCTAATTTAGCTTTATTTTATAAATTGAAATAGCAAATTTTGCCTTTACCTGTCTATAATGAAAATGTCAAAATATTGGCTATAGAAAGCCTAGGTAAACAAGAGCAAGAAGAAGAAATTACACTTCCAGGGAGGGGGTTGGAGTGATATGAAATAAAATGCTAATTTTTAATTGTTCTCTCGCAGTATTGGGCTTTGGTATACAGACAGAGAAAGCATATTTGTGTGTAGAAAGTGATAAGATAAGGAAGTCTGATCTTCCACAAGCTCAGCTATTTAATAAATAAATATAAACAAAAAGGAACAAGTTCCCCCTACATTTAATACTTTACAGTTGGTATAGCAAATCATTGGAAACACATTAAGGGAAAATCAATTTTACAGTACAATGTCCCTTTAAAGAGAAAGTCTCCAATTAAGGAACAAAAAGTAAAATCTTCATCTTAATCTAGTTAGAAATATTCTGCCATCTTTATTACTTCTGATAAAAATGCCAGATCTCCTCTTCTCCTACAGGGTCACTAATAGGAGAAAAACAAAGCAAAAAACAGAATACATAAGGAACATTACTTTTCCTTTTCAAATGAGGATGACAGTATCTTTGAGGACAAAAAAATGTAAATCCTTGAAAATTCACAATATATTGACTACACTTACATTAGTTTATTCTTCTTTAATTGTCAAGGGAAAGATTGTTTAAATACTGATAACCTTTATCACCCCCAATCGTCTGACTGATCCTTTTTTAAAATATAAGGAACAGTGTTGCCCTTTTTGGGAACAAATGGGTCCTTATCACTACAGATCATTGGGTTCTTCAAATAATTTCAGGACTCTTAATAGAGTTTACCTCATACCCTATCCTACAATATAAAAGGCCAAGTGTGTTTGTCCGAAGCTGTCATGCGCAGTAGAGACAGCACAGGACAAACATACCTGGCCTCACCTGACATGCTGTTTGTGGCGGTGGGGTGAAAGTGGGCGTGGCCGTGCGGGGCATAGCCAGGCATGGTTGGGGGCATGGTCGGCGCGAGAGAGAGGGGAGAGAAATAGAAAGAGAGGGAAGAAACAAAAAGAGATAGGAAAGGGCTAAAGAGAGGGGAAAGAGCAGAAGAGAGGGGAAGAGAGAGCAAAAGAAGAGAGAGGGGGAGAGAGGGGGAGAGAGCGCAAAAGAGAGGGATGGAGAGAGAGCAATAGAGAGGGGAAGAGAGAGAGCAAAAGAGAGGGGGAGAGAGCGCAAAAGAGAGGGGAGAGAGAGCGCAAAAGAGAGGGGGAGAGAGCACAAAAGAGAGGGGGAGAGAGAGAGCAAGGGGTGGGACCACTGTACTGCAAAAAATGGCCAGTGTAAACAGGCTTTAGGACTAGTTCATCTTATAAATCATCATCCCATCTCTTTTTGTGAGACAGAAAAAATCCAAATAATTCCAAACCCTCAAGACCATTATATATAGAAATAAATAGTTCTTCTCAACATAAGAGAATAAGCTGTTGTCCCTTATATCGCTTCAGGAAATTGATTGACTAGAATGTCTGGATCTTACAGATACCTATTTAACAGTCCCTGACTCCCGCAACATTGGAAATTTTTGAGTTTTGCATGGGAGATAACCGTTTACAACTTTACTTGCCTTCTATTTGGTCTCTCCTCGGGCCAAATGGATTTTTTAAAACATTTGAAGCCCACCATTTATTGATTTCATTTCAGAGGGTTTCATTTTATCATATATTTCAGTCATAAAAGAGTAGACCTGAAACTTGGGAGAGGGGGAGTTTTTAACAAATACTAATCCATCCTTTGCCCCACAAAAATATATTTCTTGGTTTATAATCCAACAAGAGCAGTACATGTTTTGGTGTTAAATGTATACTATAACTCAAGATTCCACTTAAGAAAGAGGAAAGTTAAAACCACAGTCTAATGACTTAAGAAAGGCCCACATGTGAAAGTAAAATCCTGAGTACTTAATCCTCTGTAACATAAATCAGATGACGTCTACATTGCCATTGTGTTTGTGTAACATACCACATAAATGCTACCTTAACTACCTATACATGTTATTGCTGACAGAAAATATTTGACCTTTAATGACTACAACGTACCCTGTGCGTTGCTGGTCATTAAGGGTTTTTTGGCTGTAATAGCGTGGATGTCAGCGACAGCTGCAAGACCGCACTATTATGACCAACCTCCCTCCTGCAGGCCTCCTGATAAAAAAAACAGCCCATTATAAGACCAGCAACGTAAAGGTTATGTCACTGGTTGTTAAGGGGTTAAAAAAAAATTAGCGCAGTCTTCTGAAAAAAGAAAAAAAGAAAATTTATGCTTACCTGATAAATGAGATGTCATCAATTACTAGTGGGAATATCACTCCTGGCCAGCAGGAGGAGGCAAAGAGCACCACAGCAAAGCTATTAAGTATCACTCCCCTCCACACAATCCCCAGTCATTCGACCGAAGGGAAATGGAAAAAGGAATAACACAAAGGTGTAGAGGTGCCTGAGGTTTAATAAAAAACTACTGTCTAAAATTTAAGGGTGGGGTTGTGGACTCACCAAATACTGAAATAAATAAATTTATCAGGTAAGCATACATTTTATTTTCTTTCCTAAGATCAATTACTAGTGGGAACCAATACCCAAGCTAGAGGACACAGATGACTAGGGAGGGAAAACAAGACAGACAGACCTAAACAGAAGGCACCACCATTTAAAGAATCTTTCTCCCAAAAGAAGCCTCAGCTGAGGCAAAAGTATCAAATTTGGAAAATTTGGAAAAAGTATGCAGAGAGGACCAAGTTGCAGCCTTGCAAATCTGTTCCACAGAAGCTTCATTTTTGAAAGCCCAAGAAGAGGAAACAGCCCTAGTGGAATGAGCCGTAATTCTCTCAGGAGGCTGCTGACCAGCAGTCTCATAAGCAAAAGGAATAATACTTCTCAACCAGAGAGAGAAAGAAGTAGAACTAATCTTTACACTTTTCTGAGAAACAAACAAACAGGGCAGAGGACTGGCAAAAATCCTTAGTCGCCTGTAGGTAAAATTTCAGAGCAAGCACAATGTCCAAGTTGTGCAACAAACGTTCCTTATGAGAAGGATTAGGGCACAGAGAAGCAACAACAATTTCCTGATTAATATTTCTATCAGAAACTACTTTAGGAAGAAAACCCAACTTCGTACGAAGATCCGCATTATTAGCATGAAAGATAAGATAAGGTGAATCACACTGCAAAGCAAAGTTCTTAAACTCTCAGAGAAGAAGAGCTAACAAAATCTTCCAAGATAATAACTTAATATCTATAGAATGCAAAGGCTCAAACGGAGCCTGCAACAAAACTTTAAAAACAAGGTTAAGGCTCCAAGGAGGAGCAACAGACTTAAACACAGGCCTGATCCCAACCTGGGCCTGACAAAAAGATTGAACATCTGGCATATCCGCTGGACACTAATGTAACAAAATAGATAATGCAGAAATTTGACCCTTCAGAGTACTTACTGGCAATCCTTTCTCCAAACCTTCCTAAAAAAAGACAAAATCCTAGGAATCCTGACCCTACTCCAAGAGTAGCCCTTGGATTCACACCAATAAAGGTATTTACGCCATACCCTATGGTTAATCTTTCCAGTAACAGGCTTACGAGCCTGAATCATGGTCTCAGAAAAACCACGCTTAGACAGAAGCATTCAATCTCCAAGCAGTCAGCTTCAGAAAAATGAGGTTTGGATGGAGGATTGGACCCTGAGTTAGAATGTCTTTCCTCAGAGGCAACCTCCAATGTGGAAGAGATGACATCTTCACTAGGTCTTAATACGAGATCCTGCAAGGCCATGCAGGAGCTATTAGAATTACCAATGCTCTCTCCTATTTGATACAATACAAGTAAGGACTCATGCAAGTAGAACAAATGGAGGAAACAGATATGTTAGATGCTCTGGCGGCTCCTTGGGATTTCAATCTATCAGGGCGGCCTGCGAATTTTGTGACCTAAAACCTTATCTTGGAATTCTGCCGAGACGCCAACATATCCAACTCCAGCACCCCCCAATTGAAGGATAACCTGGAGAACACTTCTAGATGGAGAACCCACTCCCCGGGATGAAACAACTGTCTGCTCAGGAAATCCGCTGCCAGTAGGAATGTGGATGGTAGATAGAAAGCAAGTGTGAGCTTTCACTCACAGAACAATTCGAGCCACTTCCTTCATGGCTAAGGAACCCAAATTCCTCTGTAAGTCACTGAAGTGACGTGGTCCGACTTGAACAGATAAACCGGGCTTAGGACAACTGAGGCGAAAACCTCAGAGCATTGAACAATTGCTCTCCACTCCAAGATTTTTATGAAGAGAGCAGACTCCTCTTGAGTCCAAGGTCCAAACGCCTTAACAAGTCCCATACTTCTCCCCAGCTCAGCAGGCTGGCATCCATTGTCACAATCACCCTGGAATGCCTCCAGAAGCATACAACCTGAGACAGATTCTCCTGAGAAAACCACTACGGGAGATTCTTAATGATGAACTAGATTTATCCTCTAAGAGAGATCCGAATGGTCATCCATTGAGTGAGTAAGCATAACTGCCGAGCTCTCAAATGGACTTGAGCAAAGGGAATGATGTTTATGTAACCATCAGACCAATTACCTCCATACATTGAGCCACTGAAAAGAGAAGGGAAAGTCAGCTGCAGCTGAATTCAAACTCCCAACCCTCTGGTTGCAAGATGGCTAAACTCTCTGCTATCAACTGTTCGGCCAACAGCAAGCTCTAATGGTTCGGGAGATAGAGGCAAAAGGAAGAAATCTTTTATTTTCTGACCATTGTTAGAGATATTCTCCTAGCTAGATAATCTATTAAAGGTCCTTAAGAAATCACCCTTGCAGTTGGAACAAGAAAACTCTTCCCGAGATTCCATTGCTATCCATGGAAACGTAGAAAAGACAAGATCTCTCGAAAGAGAGTTTGCTCAAAGGAAAAATGACACCTGAACCATATATAGCCACTCCCTGTCCAGGAGGGGCATCCCTGTAATTCCACGAGACCTGAAAGAGTCTCTCGGATGGTGAATCTCAGGAACTAGAGAAGATCCTGTAGAATGGAAACATGAAGATACACATCCTTCGGGGCTACGTTCGTCATGAACAGACCCTCTTGAACCAAAGGAGAAAGGAATTCTATTTTGAAGGATGGTACTCTGAGAAAGTTGTGAATGAATACCTAGACCCCATTCCCTTACTGGAATTGGAACTATCACTCCCAGGGAGGAAGGTCCTGAACCCAGTTCAAGAATGTCTCCCATCATACCTGGACTACAGATACTCCAGAAAAGAGAAAACAGACCCTGGAAAGAAAGCTTATATTACTTCCCCCTGGACCAAGACTGATTGGTTACCAAGAAAAACTGGACTGTAGTAAGAGGAAAAAGAAGAGACTTTCCTTTAGTCTATTTATCTTTACGTGTGGTAGAAAAAAACACTTTTCCACCCATAAAGTCAGAAGTTAATCTGCCAGACCAGACCCAAACAAGGTCTCAACTTGTAAGGAAACTCCAGAAACTTAGACTTGGAGGTAACAAATATATTCCAAATATGGCCGCGAAAGATCTCAGCTAACAAGAGTTTGGCCACAATGCCCTGCGGGCTAGCACAGCAAGTCTAATTAGACAAGGCATCGCACCAAAAAGATGCCGCACTTGAAACAGTGGCAACACAAACTCTGTAGGTTTCCATGAAAACCTAGATGATCAAACAAATCTCCAGCTTCTTGTCTATGGATCCGTAAATGAGCAGCTATCCTCTATAGGGATCAAAGTCTTTGAGCCATAGTAGAAAAGGGCCCTTCTACTTAAGGCACCAAGCATTTAATGGAGCCAGTGACAGGAAAAATCCTTAAAAGGATGGAAGACAGGGAGAAAGGTAACCCTAGATTCTCCTATTCCTGTGAAAAATCGCCATAGCACGACAAGAACACTTCCACATAGGAAGGAACATCATAGAAATTATAAAGTTTATTAAACTTCCAGGGGTTGACAAAGACAGTGGAATCAGTGTCATCAAAGTCATAAAAGTAGCCAAAACCTCCTTTAACAATACATGAGGTGTTCAAGCATACAGCTGATGGATACCACTTCAGCATGAGATGAAGGATTTATACTGTCCGAATCTGAGAATTCACCATAAGAAGCTACCGTTGAATCCTCCTCATCAGCCCTATGAGAGAGAGCATCATATCTGTACAAAGCTTTGAAATATGTAGCACAGAATTGCATAGACCAATTAATCTGTCTAAAAATTGTCCTGAGGGATATGAGGCTCAATAAAAGGAATTCATTTTAAATATAAGGGACAGAAATGTTAAGCAAAAACAAAAGAGAAAGAGAGAGAAGTGAGAGAAGGAAAGAGATAGAGAGAGAAGAGAGGGAGAAAGAAAGAGAGAGAAGAGAGAGAGAGAGAGAGAGAAAGAAAGAGAGAGAGAAGAGAGAAAGAAAGAGAAAAAGAGAGAAGAGAGAGAAATAGAGAGAAGAGAGAGAAAGAGAAAGAAAGAAAGAAGAGAGAGAAAGAGAAAGAGAGAGAGAATTTTAAAGAACGTGTCTACCAGAGCACGTTTGCACCATGCTTAAAGCTGATTCTCTGAATGTTCAGAATAAGCAGAAAAGAAACGCTGCTCCGTTCTCACACCGGAGAACGAGGCGGGGTTACAGCTACTGACACAATAATATCCTAAAATGGCATTGCTTCTCTGAGAACAAGGAGGTGGGAGCATCGTCATGGGGATGAGACACACATATATCGCACTGCATCCTTCCGAGAAAAATACTAGCCGAAATACTTTTAAGTATTCTCAGAGACCAGTAAAAAATGTTCTTACAGGGCAAACAAGTAAAAACAAATAAAAATAGCGCCACTCCGCTTTCTTTCAACAAGCGGAAGAAAAAGGCACACCACACTAGCCCCATAAGAATGGTGCCGAAAGTGACAGAGCGTGCTCTCTTAAATGTCTCCGCTATAGATTCACCAGATTTAGCGTAGGATTAACCCTCAAAGTTTAAATAAACAGAGTTTGTTGTTTAACAGTTTTTAAGCAATGTTCTTTGAAGTATAGTCAGTGAATCTTAAAACTAATTCTGAGCACCCAATAGAGGGTTAACTCCATCCTTGCATTGAAGAAGATTAACCCCTTAGTCTCCATAATCACATGTCAATATAGTGCCTGCCCACTGCCTTCCTCTATGAAGGATTTTGTGTCCCAAATTAAATGCAGGGAGTCTTTAACCCCTTCAATGCCAGCCTCCTAGCCCCATAAGACAAAAGGCACTTACCTGCACATCTAGCTGTCCAGCAGTAAGACAGCTCACATGGAGTAAAAGGATGCCACTCCTTACAGAGACCTGTGGGAAAAAAGAAAGAACAGAGTAAACCTACTCTTGCTTTCTATACAAGGGCAGCAGCATGTTAGGAAAATGCAGCAAGGCCCATCTCACAAGTTCCTAACTGCTTTAAAGCGACCACTGCCCTTCTGAAGAGGCCAATAGGGAGTACGGGTAGACCCAGTCCTTGAAAAAGGGTAAAGAACAGAGTAAACCTACTCTGGCTTTCTAAAGTAGTTAAAATCTTGCTTGTAGCGAAATAAATCCAATTTTCTTCAGACACCAAAACTTCCCCTCCTCCATGCACCAAGGCAAAGAGAATGACTAGGGATTGTGGGAAGTGGAGTGATACTTAACAGCTTTGTTGTGGTGCTCTTTGCCTCCTCCTGCTGGCCAGGAGTGATATTCCCACTAAAAATTGATGACGTTGTGGACTCACCATATCTTAGGAAAGAAAAGCAAGTTTAAAATTATGTGGTCATTAAGAACTACTGTAGATAATGAGAAAGTTGTTTGAATGCTTTTTATACTAGTTTTAACTAGGCCCAGATTTTCAAAAACTCTCCAGCATAGAGAGAAATCACGCAAAAAAAAATGGGATATTTAATTTTTTTATTATATTGTAATGTCCTTCACACCTAGGGGCCGATTTATCATCCTGTCCGCCGCACATCAATAAATGCCAACAGCATACTGCTTCTTAACTCCTGTTTCCGAGAAACAGGTGCATTAGGCTCAATAAGGGCCATAATAAATCGGCCCCCTAGAAACATGCATAGTGAGATAAACAGCTTTAAAGCTAAAATTTGCTGTTAATCTTGCCAAACTTGAGAGCTTTAGAGAATTGGGTTCTAAATGAGAATACAAATCTTAAATTTGTTAATTGCTCTTCAATGAAAAAGATAATCAGGGGGGGGCGGAGCCGGCCGGGAAAGAACATGGCCGCAACTAACTGAAGCTCCGGCTACATCCACTTGATATAAGCACAGCTAAGGGGGCTAATGCACAGTAAACAGGCATGAAATAGCGTGCCATAACCACTACAACAGGGGGTTAGGTGTGGAGACCGAAGGCAGACGTATAAACGGCGGAGGAACCCAGGCAGCACCGGTTACTAGCAGAGGCCTCTCTGAACTACCCACGTGGCGAGCAGTATCTCCCGGTTGGAGAAAGACCGACAAAACAGGTCTGGGGCTTATAGAGCAGAGCACTTAAAAAGGCAACTCCAGACATTGGCTTTAAAGACAGTAATTACTGCCGCTAGCCGGATCGCTGACAAGACGCTACAGACCCCATTACAGGGAACGAGCAGGTACAGAAACAAACCTGTGACAAGCAGGAGAGAGCAGCAGCAACACCAAAATTAAGTAAGTTGAGCAACTCAACTTTATCTTACTTTATTAGATACACGAGCAAAGAGAGAGGCTCTGCACACTGAGCGAACTGTTAGCTAATGGGACATAACCCAAAACCACATAATATAGACGGAGCTGGTCACCACGCACGCACGAAAATAGGCCCTGGGGGCATAACTACACAGCGACACATCAAAGCTATATTCAAAGGGATATATAGAGGAAAAGGGCCACAAACTTCAAGGAAAAGACATCACAAGGGAACCCCGCTTAGACCAACATTATTGTTAACACTTTATGTTAATATTGCCACATGGCTGCCAGAAAACAGAAGCCTGACAAGCTGCAGAAAACTGCAACCCCTGGTGGGGGGAAATTAAATTCATTCTTTAAGCCATTTGACAATGTAAATGCGCTTTCAGTGGAAACTGCACAATTGGACATGTCAGACCTAACAGATCACGCAACTGACCCCACACCTATAACGCGGGCAGACCTGAGCCTATTACCCACTAAAGATGACCTAAGCACATTCATGACCCATGTCAGCAAGGCAATAAAGGACGGTTTAGCTGAAGTTAAGAGCGATGTTAATGCACTGGGTCACAGAGTACTGCATTTGGAAGAGCAAGCAGAGGAGTACACCAGAACCACTGATGACATGACTATAGCACTACAACAGCAGAACACGACAATATTGCAACTGCAATCCCAAGGCGAAGACCTCGATAATAGAGGCAGGCGCCAAAACCTGAGAATTAGGGGGGTGCCAGAGGAGATTACACCGCCACAAATCCCATCATACCTACAAAATCTATTCAAATTTTTACTAGGTCTAGGCAAAGATGATATGATATCTTTAGACAGAGCACACCGTGCCCTTAGACCCAAACCATCGCCATCGGCACCACCCAGAGATATAATCTTATGTTGTCACAAGTTTGCAGACAAGGAAAAAATTATGCTGGCGGCAAGGAAAAGATCCCCACTTAGATTCGGGGAGGACTCTCTACAGATCTTCTCAGATTTGAGCCCCCTGACATTAGCAAAGAGGAAGGAGGCGAGATACCTTACATTGCACCTAACAGACTTAAACATACCCTACAGATGGGGTTTTCCCTTTGCTATAAAAGTTATTAAGGACAATAAAACCTATACATATAAAGACCACGAAGATCTAGAAACATTCTGTCAACAGCTTGATATCCCGCAACCTACGTTGCCTTCAATAAAAGATCTCATCCCAGATAAACCTACACAAAAGAAAACTCTGAAAATTAATTAACAATCAGACTGGTCGACGGTACCTAAGAAAAGAAGAAACAACACCACAGCCTCGCAGGCCCAATCGGAAGCTGACTCTGAACCAACATGAAGGGAGTACTTTATTTCTTTTTATATTTGACTTTCACTTGATATAACTCCCTAATAGAGTTCTGAACAATGACTGTTGTGGAAATGTCCATCCAAACTCAAAGACTCTAGTACTTAATACAAATCCGCAATAGATTGCTTAGTGACATGTGGAGATTCCCCCCCCTCCGTCTTCCCCGCCCTATACCCCCCCCAACTTATAAGCTAGCCCCCATGACCACAACAAGTGTCTTAACATAATATCAAGAATGGATAGGCATAATAGATGCCTTTCTCCCCCTACCGCCCTTACCTCCCATCCCCTCTCAGCGGAAACAAGAAAATCCATCTTCCTAATTCCCCATTACCTTGCCCTCCCCCTAATTGTACGATGATGGAACATTGTACTTTACGACATCTGGAATGTTATTGTTATTGCTGTCTGTTACTTTTATCTTTGTTGATTTGCTTACATGTTTTGTTTATTTATTTCAGTATTGGAACCACCACCCATCCTTTCTCTTTTTTCTGTGTCATATCCGGAGAACGGAAAACAGCCCTCTCATCTACAACTCTCCTCCACCTTTACCTATTCTGTGCTAGTAGAGTGTTGCAACCCAAGCTACAGATGATCCTCCTGAGGGTAAGACCACTGTGTTCACTAACATATATACTCCAGCATGGCTAACCCAGTAGTAAACATTATATCTCAGAACACGAAGGGCCTCAACTCACCTACGAAGAGAGCGATTGCGCTGCGCAGCTTAGCTAAGCATAACAATTCAATCATATTCTTACAGGAGACACATTATATAAGGGAGTCAGAACATAAATTCCACTCGAAAGAATTCACAACAAGTTATTACAGCTCAGACAGAGTTAAAAAAAATGGGGTATGCACCTTAATACATAAAAACATACAATTCCAACTTAACAAACAGATAGCAGATACAGAAGGCAGAATATTAATCCTAACAGGTTTGCTATTCCACCAACCGGTGACGTTGGTGAATGCTTATGCCCCCAATGGCAAGAAAGCCCAATTTTTCCAAACATTACAGAACCTAGTAGTAGAAAATAAAATTGGTACCCTCATTTTAGGAGGAGATTTTAACATCACTCTAAACCCTACACTGGACGCCTCCTCTCACAGACCAACAGCCCAAACACGGCCTCCTAACCTAGTATTCAAATTCAAACGCATTTAGGCTTACTCGATACATGGAGACTAAAACACCCGTCACAGCGCAACTACACCTTTTTCTCCTTTCCCTGGTCAGTATACACCAGAATTGATTATATCTTCATAGATAGAAACCATCTCTCTTTACTTAAAGACGCAGATATCCAGCCAACAACATGGTCAGATCACTCCCAAGTTAGCGCCCAGCTACAATGGCCCGATCACCCAACGACCCCATTTATTTGGAGAATGGACGACTCGTTATTGCATCAACCACACACAACTGACGCATTGGCGACCTTACTAAAGGAATACTTTAGTATTAACGCGACACCAAGCACTTCTCCACACACGTTATGGGAGGCCCACAAAGCGGTAATCAGAGGCAATTGCATCAAACACACTGCATATAGGAAGAAGAGGTACAACCAGACAATAGACGCCCTGACTACACAATTAGCCTGCCTGGAACTCTCCCATAAAAATTCTCCGAAAGACAATACATTACTAAAAAGGGTAACAGAAACCAGACAAGAACTCAATAAAATACTCTTGAAAGAGGCCCAGAGACGAGCATTGAGTCTTAAAAAAATCTACTTTTTCGAGGGTAATGGAGCAGGTTCGCTCCTAGCCAGAGACTTAAAAACCCAGACACTAAGAGCACAGATACATAAGTTATCAACCTCTGACAAGCGGGATATACTAGACAGTGAAGGTATTGCTAACCACTTTAAAGAATATTACGCCAAGTTATATAACCTTAGCAAAGAAGACACACCCGAACACCTAGCGCAGATGCGGGCATACATTAGCAAAGCAGACTTGCCTTCTTTACAGCCAGAGCAACGCACTACACTGGAAAACTCAATAAGCTTGTTAGAGGTCATGTCTGCAATAAAAGATTTACCTTCGGGCAAAAGCCCGGGACCAGACGGCTTCTCAAACACATATTATAAGATTTATAAACATATCCTAGCCCCACACTTACTTAATTTATTCCAAACATTAGAGAACGAGGGTTCTCTTTCTCGCAAGACATGCTGTCGGCACATATTTCTGTAATACCCAAACCCCAAAAAAATTTAACAGGCCCCAGTAGTTATAGGCTGATATCCCTCCTAAACACGGATATAAAAATTCTAGGCAAAATCTTAGCAAAAAGAATCAATGTAGTACTGCAGTCCCTAATACATACGGACCAAGTGGGATTTGTCCCGGGACGGGAGGCGAGGGACAATACAATCAGAGCCCTGACACTAATATCATATGCCAAACATAACAAAATTCCATCAGCCCTCTTGGCGGTGGACGCCGAGAAGGAGTTTGACCGCATAAACTGGATATTCCTTGAAGAGACACTAAAGGCGATAGGATTTGGACCACACATGATTTCCCGTATACTTAGCCTTTACACAAGTCCCACTGCAAAAGTTAAGGCAAATGGAATGCTGTAAGATCCCTTCCGGATTCAAAATGGCACACGCCAGGGTTGCCCTTTGTCACCCATACTCTTTATTTTAACCATGGAGGTCTTTGCAGCCCATATTTGAAGTAACAAAGAGATACATGGTGTAAAGATAGGCCCACACGATTTTAAAATTGCACTATACGCTGACGACGTACTCTTCACAATCACTGATCCACACCACACAGTACCTATGATCTTAAAGGAAATTAACACCTTTGGCCGGTTCTCGGGTTTCTCGATAAACCCGCAGAAATCGGAGATTCTAAATGTCTCCATGACCCGGAAGTCTTTTTTCAATGGGACTTCCATAGCGCCGATATTACAAGCTTTTCCTGGGAGGCCAAAATGTGAGCGGTACACCCTATACCACCAAGATTCGTAACGCATTCTAAAGTCAGTAGTTATGAGTTTTACGCTACAAAGCTGTAACATAAAACTCATAACTAAAGTGTTAAAAAGAACACCCATTAACTACCTATTAACCCCTAAACCGAGGCCCTCCCGCATCGCAAACACTAAAATAAAATTTTAACCCCTAATCTGCCGCTCCCGACATTGCCGCCACTAGAATAAACATATTAACCCCTAAACAGCCGCACTCCTGCATCGCAAACACTAGTTAAATATTATTAAGCCCCTATCTGCCGCCCCTAACATCGCCGCCACCTACCTACATTTATTAACCCCTAATCTGCCGCCCCAACGTCGCCGCCACTATACTAAATTTATTAACCTCTAAACCTAAGTCTAACCCTAACCCCCACTAACTTAAATATAATTAAAATAAATCTAAATAAAACCTACTATTAATAACTAAATAATTCATATTTAAAACTAAATACTTACCTGTAAAATAAACCCTAAGCTAGCAACAATATAACTAATAGTTACATTGTAGTTAGCTTACGGTTTATTTTTATTTTACAGGCAAGTTTGTATTTATTTTAACTAGGTAGAATAGTTACTAAACATTTATTAACTATTTACTAACTACCTAGCTAAAATAAATACAAATTTACCTGTAAAATAAAACCTAACCTGAATTACACTAACACCTAACCTTATACTACAATTACAATTAAATAAATTACCTAAATTAAATACAATTACCTAAATTACAAAATAAAACAAACACTAAATTACACAAAATAAAAAACAAATTACAAGATATTTAAACTAATTACACCTAATCTAGTAGCCCTTTCAAAATAAAAAAGCCACCCCAAAATAAAAAAAACCCTAGCCTAAACTAAATTACCAATAGCCCTTAAAAGGGCCTTTTGTGGGGCATTGCCCCAAAGTAATCAGCTCTTTTACCTGTAAAAAAAATAAAAACAACCCCCAACAGAAAAACCCACCACCCATACTACCAACCCCCCCAAATAAAAACCTAACTAAAAAAACCTAAGCTCCCCATTGCCCTGAAAAGGGCATTTGGATGGACATTGCCCGGACATCCATCGTCAACTAAGCCGGGAGAAGTCCTCAACAAAGCGGCAAGAAGTCCTCAACAAAGCCGGGAGAAGTCTTCATCCAAGCCGGGAGAAGTGGTCCTCCAGACGGGTAGATGTCTTCATCCAGACGGCATCTTCAAGACATCTGGCGCGGAGCATCCTCTTCTTACGACGACTAACGACGAATGAAGGTTCCTTTAATTTACGTCATCCAAGATGGCGTCACTTAGATTCCGATTGGCTGATAGAATTCTATCAGCCAATTGGCTGTTCCAATCAGCCAATAGAATGTGAACTCAATCCTATTGGCTTATTGGATCAGCCAATAGGATGAAAGCTCAATCCTATTGGCTGATTGCAACAGCCAATAGGATTTTTTCAACCTTAATTACAATTGGCTGATAGAATTCTATCAGCCAATCGGAATCTAAGGGATGCCATCTTGGATGATGTCACTTAAAGGAACCTTTTAAAGGTAAAAATTAGCACCGCACCCCTCATAACACAAAACTCGTAATCTAGCCGATTGTACCCTCATAGAAAAACATGCATACAAAAACAAAGGCGATTGTAAGATACTGGGGTAGATTTATTGCGCTGCATACACAGCTTTTTGGGTTATGTGGAGCAGGTTTGCATCAGCTAGCCTGCTGCAACATATTTATAAAGCAGAAACCTTTTTCTTTTTCCTCTTCAACACCACACTAGCCCCATAGGAATGGCGCCGAAAGTGATAGAGCGTGCTCTCTTAAATGTCTCCGCTATAGATTCACCAGATTTAGCGTAGGATTAACCCTCAAAGTTTAAATAAACAGAGTTTGTTGTTTAACAATTTTTAAGCAATGTTCTTTGAAGTATAGTCAGTGAATCTTAAAACTAATTCTGAGCACCCAATAGAGGGTTAACTCCTTCCTTGCATTGAAGAAGATTAACCCCTTAGTCTCCATAATCACATGTCAATATAGTGCCTGCCCACTGCCAGAAAACATCCTCTATGAAGGATTTTGTGTCCCAAATTAAATGCAGGGAGTCTTTAACCCCTTCAATGCCAGCCTCCTAGCCACATAAGACAAAAGGCACTTACCTGCACATCTAGCTGTCCAGCAGGAAGACAGCTCACATGGAGTAAAAGGATGCCACTCCTTACAGAGACCTGTGGGAAAAAAGAAAGAACAGAGTAAACCTACTCTTGCTTTCTATACAAGGGCAGCAACATGTTAGGAAAATGCAGCAAGGCCCACCTCACAAGTTCCTAACTGCTTTAAAGCGACCACTGCCCTACTGAAGAGGCCAATAGGGAGTACGGGTAGACCCAGTCCTTGAAAAAGGGTAAAGGACAGAGTAAACCTACTCTGGCTTTCTAAAGTAGTTAAAATCTTGCTTGTAGCGAAATAAATCCAATTTTCTTCAGACACCAAAACTTCCCCTCCTCCATGCACCAAGGCAAAGAGAATGACTAGGGATTGTGGGAAGTGGAGTTATACTTAACAGCTTTGTTGTGGTGCTCTTTGCCTCCTCCTGCTGGCCAGGAGTGATATTCTCACTAAAAATTGATGACGTTGTGTTTAAAATGATGTGGTCATTAAGAACTAGTGTAGATAATAAGAAAGTTGTTTGAATGCTTTTTATACTAGTTTTAACTAGGCCCAGATTTTCAAAAACTCTCCAGAATAGAGAGAAATCACGCAAAAAAAATGGGATATTTAATTTTTTTATTATATTGTAATGTCCTTCACACCTAGGGGCCGATTTATCATCCTGTCCGCCGCACATCAATAAATGCCAACAGCATACTGCTTCTTAACTCCTGTTTCCGAGAAACAGGTGCATTAGGCTCAATAAGGGCCATAATAAATCGGCCCCCTAGAAACATGCATAGTGAGATAAACAGCTTTAAAGCTAAAATTTGCTGTTAATCTTGCCAAACTTGAGAGATTTATAGAATTGGGTTCTAAATGAGAATACAAATCTTAAATTTGTTAATTGCTCTTCAATTAAAAAGATAATCAGAATGGTAAACTATTTGCTTTAATACATTTATATGAGCAGTTTTAACTTGGGTCTTGCAAATGATAATTTTGGAGCTAGACAATAATCACATAAGGTCTGATTATCTAAAGCTTTTGGACTTTTTAAGAAATCCCGCTAGTACTATGAAGCCCCATCTTATTGCTCTAAACAGCAGTTTTTACCTTGAGAACAGTGTGTCTCGCTAAGGGGCGTCCCCTGCTTTTAAGTATTTAAAGGCGATCTATACATAATAATAGGGCTCACAAAAAATCATAATTAAAAAATAAAAATATGCAGTAAAATAATGACATTGTTTAAATGCATTAAAATTGAAATTGTTCTGCAAAAATCTTATTTAAGGCACAGAAATCCTAATAAAACTACAATGCACATGCTAAAAAGCACAGTTAAATTTGTATAATATGAAATTCAAAGCGTGTTGTTTTCCTTATTGTAAAATCAGTTTCCCCTGCTAGTTAGCTAAACAGGGGCGTTACATAGGAGTTGCTGAAACTTCTCCTCCAAGCTTGGTGCATTCTCTGAAAACTTTCCCCTGCAGTTCTTGCTGTTTTATCTCACAAACTGAAAAACAGCAAAATAAGTAAAACACTTACGGCTAGATTACGAGTTTTGCGTTATGGTGAAAAAGCAGCGTTATCAGGTTATAATGCTGCTTTTTCACTATAGCTGCTATTATGAGTCTTGCAGGTTTAGGGGCATCGCAACTTTTTTGGCCATAACGCAAATCAACTTACGCAAATTGCGTAAAGTCTTTTTTCAATGGGACTTCCATAGCGCCGATATTACAAGCTTTTCCTGGGAGGCCAAAATGTGAGCGGTACACCCTATACCACCAAGATTCTAAAGTCAGTAGTTATGAGTTTTACGCTACAAAGCTGTAACATAAAACTCATAACTAAAGTGTTAAAAAGAACACCCATAAACTACCTATTAACCCCTAAACCGAGGCCCTCCCGCATCGCAAACACTAAAATAAAATTATTAACCCCTAATCTGCCGCTCTCGACATTGCCGCCACTAGAATAAACATATTAACCCCTAAACAGCCGCACTCCTGCATCGCAAACACTAGTTAAATATTATTAAGCCCCTATCTGCCGCCCCTAACATCGCCGCCATCTACCTACATTTATTAACCCCTAATCTGCCGCCCCAACGTCGCCGCCACTATACTAAATTTATTAACCTCTAAACCTAAGTCTAACCCTAACCCCCACTAACTTAAATATAATTAAAATAAATCTAAATAAAACCTACTATTAATAACTAAATAATTCATATTTAAAACTAAATACTTACCTGTAAAATAAACCCTAAGCTAGCAACAATATAACTAATAGTTACATTGTAGTTAGCTTAGGGTTTATTTTTATTTTACAGGCAAGTTTGTATTTATTTTAACTAGGTAGAATAGTTACTAAACATTTATTAACTATTTACTAACTACCTAGCTAAAATAAATACAAATTTACCTGTAAAATAAAACCTAACCTGAATTACACTAACACCTAACCTTATACTACAATTACAATTAAATAAATTACCTAAATTAAATACAATTACCTAAATTACAAAATAAAACAAACACTAAATTACACAAAATAAAAAACAAATTACAAGATATTTAAACTAATTACACCTAATCTAATAGCCTTTTCAAAATAGATTCCGATTGGCTGATAGAATTCTATCAGCCAATTGGCTGTTCCAATCAGCCAATAGAATGTGAACTCAATCCTATTGGCTTATTGGATCAGCCAATAGGATGAAAGCTCAATCCTATTGGCTGATTGCAACAGCCAATAGGATTTTTTCAACCTCAATTACAATTGGCTGATAAAATTCTATCAGCCAATCGGAATCTAAGGGATGCCATCTTGTATGACGTCACTTAAAGGAACCTTTTACAGGTAAAAATTAGCACCGCACCCCTCATAACGCAAAACTCGTAATCTAGCTGATTGTACCCTCATAGAAAAACATGCATACAAAAACAAAGGCGATTGTAAGATACTGGGGTAGATTTATTGCGCTGCATACACAGCTTTTTGGGTTATGTGGAGCAGGTTTGCATCAGCTAGCCTGCTGCAACATATTTATAAAGCAGAAACCTTTTTCTTTTTCCTCTTCAACACCTCAGAAGTAGCGAGATCAATCACTCGGATACTCGCTCGTTCGTGGTTATTGACGTTCCCTTCTCTAGCACAATTGATTGCACTGGAGCAGGGGGCGACATTGCACAAGAAACCTTTGCCATGCGATGCAACATCACAAGTGACAATTGCAGGCAGACAGGTTCGCTACTTGCGAACCTGTCCGCCAGCAGGGATAGTAAATTTACCCCACTATATGCTGAAAATAGAGTATCATCAAGCCCATGGTGAGAAAGGAATCTGTATAAAAATAAGCTTGTTCTAAATATCATTAATAAAAAAAATACAGTTAAGAAACTGCACGTTAGTTTTAATTAATATAACTGAACAAAACAGAAACAATTCCACTCCCTCGAACACAAATCCCAACAGTGATATTTATTTATAAAAAATACTAACCATGCACATCTGCAGCAATATCCCTAAAAAAAGCGGAGCGTGAATTTATGGCACCCGCAAACGAGCAAATTTGCCCATTTGCGAGCACGCGATAAATAACCCACCATTACAATTACACAAAAAAGAGAAAGTATGGGGGCTTAGAGCACTATAACCTACTGATAAAACATAGCCTTTATTTATAAATTTAAATCATTAACAGAAGGTAATATCAAATCGAATCACCCTGCTCACATACCACCCTCCCACTGGGTAAGGTTATATAGTACAGAAAAAAACAGAGTAAATAAGAAAATGAACAGAAAAAGCTAAAAAAGAAAGCATCACACTAATAACAAAGAGTCCTGGCTGATATACTGGAACCTCGGCATCAGGTTAGTGAAGAGGCAAGTTAGAAAAGATAGTGCAGCAAACAAGTTTCAGCAATATATGGCCTTTTTCAATGCTAAAATCAACCAGATTGCTCTCCTAATCTGCTTTAAATAGGGAATGATGACTAACAGAACACCAATCCAATTTCGAGACACAAACACTATCTTAAGTGAATTATATGCAACACGCCTATCTATTGGTTTAAGTCCTAAAATGGAGTGTATCAATCTAGATCCATATCCAATTGCATCTCCTTCCAATAATAGGCATGTTAACTCTTTGAAGATCCAATAAAAAGTGTAGGCTGTCCTGACACACCTTTATATCCTCCAATCACGGAGTACATCAAATACAAGCCCCCATCAGCATGTCATACTGACATCCACAGACTTAACATGCAAGTATATAGAACAAGAGACAAATAAAGAGTATTTGGGGTAGATTTATCATATCCCGGGTGGACATGATTTGTTATAGCGAATAATGTCTGCCCTGCATCGCTGTCGGCATTTAACATTGCACAAACATTTCTGGTGAAATGCCACCCCCTGCACATTTGCATCCACTAGCAGGGGGTGTCAATCAACCCGATAGTATCGTATATGCCCAAAGCGATCAGTTACTTGAGTTTTTTTCACCATATATTGACACGCTTTATAGTGACCACATGCCAATGATCCCTGGAAAATAGATTTTTTTTTTTTTTGCCTTGTGATTAAAATGGCTATTAGTTAGGAGATCTTTTAAATTATTAGATCTCCTATATGTAAAGTATGACAATATATGGTGAAAAAACTCATGTAACTGATCGCTTTGGGCATAACAGGAAAATTAAGAAATTCATTAATTGTAAAACTAAAAGGTATAATATACTGCCTAACTTGTGAATTTGAATGTTTCTATATAGGAATGTCTACCAGAAACATGGGCACTAGAATTTTAGAACATATAGGTAATATTCACAATGCCCGGGATGAGAGACAATGGGAGGGTCATCTCATCGGTGGCCAGAAATGTCAGGCAGATGTACAACTCAAATACCAACAAATTTAAATGTTGGTGTCTGGAAAAAGTAAAAATGGTTATCAGGGGAGGTGACCCTGAACTAATACTGTTAAAAAAAGCAATATAAGTGGACATATTTAATGAATGCAGTACATCCATATGGTATGAATGAATTTAACAATTAGTGGACCTATCTTTAAGTGTTTTAACAGGTAATTATACTGTAGATCCAACATGACATCATTATGATCTACAAGTGGAAATATAACTCTGGATAGCATCTAATTTTATCTCTATAAACACGTTATGACTGATATGTCCGTTGGTGGACTGGCACTTGATGTGCGTCAGGGTCAGCTCATTTGAAGAGACAAAATGGGTCATATATATCCAATATGATAGAGACAACACATACATAATACTGACTTCCTTTACACAATGTCATGGAGATATGCTCATAAATACATATATACAGTATATATGGGTAAAGTTGTATACCTTACTAATAATGAATAGACAGATTTTTTATCTGTCTCTTATTATACAATATGAATATAATATTCTGAATAGCACCTAGTTTTATCTCCATAAACACATGTTATGAATGATAGGTCTGTTGGTTGACTGGCACTTGATGTGTGTCACGGTCAGCCCATTTGAAGGGACAAAATGGGTCTTGCATATTCATTATGATCGAGACAACACTTACACATAGCACCCAATTCTGTCTCCTTAAACACATGTTATGATTGGGATGATTGTTGGTGGATTGGAACTTGATGTGCGTCAGAGTCAGCCCATTTGAAAAGGATCTGATTTCATTTACACAATGCCATGGAGATATATATGTATATATATATATATATATATATATATATATATATATATATATATATATATATATAAATCCAAAGGAAAAAAGTAGATGGCTCCAGCAATGTTTCATAAAAGTGAAATAACTTTTATTGCGGTGACATAATGAACAGACAGCAACGTTTTGGGTAACGCAGACCCTTAATCATGCTATGGATTGCTCTGCAACACAGCTTTTAATAGGCTAGATAGCTTAATTACAAACACATTAACTCCATAGAGGCCAAATATTAATTGACTATGTGTTGATATTTTTACTGCCATCTACTGGGCCAATTCATGTGTTACACACTTAAACAATTTGACTACATTTTTTTCAAGTCTAGACAAATGTTAAACACATAGGTAAAGTTAAACACATGAGCAGTTATTTACACATGTATCCCCCATGAGGCAGGTATTCAGGCTACTCTTGAATCTATTAAACAAGAAACAAATTTTTCTTTGCAACAAAGTAATTTTATTGAGGATTTACTTAATATACTCTTATATCTCAAATATTTCCTTTTCCAGGACACCTTCTACTTGCAAAAACGTGGAAACGCTATGGGTTCAAATATGGCCCCTTCATACGCCAACATCTTCGTTAGCCAATTTGAGCAAAGAAATGTCTATACCAATCAAGACTTTAAAACTAAATGTAGGCTATGGCTTCGCTATATAGATGATGTGTTTGGCGTATGGAGGGGCCCTATAACATCTTTAATGGATTTTGTAGAGGACCTTAACAAATGTACTGACAGCTTGAGATTTTTCTTTAAATTTTTCTGACACCTCTATAAATTACCTTGATACTGTTATATACAAAAAAGATTCAGTTCTTAAAACAGATCCTTATGTTAAGCCAACTGATCGCAACACATTACTACAATATAACAGCTACCATCCTAAGAGAGTCTTTTCTTCTATTCCAAAAAGCCAATTTATAAGAACTATTAGAAATGTACAAGATAAGGATATGCAAGATATTAGACTTGAGGAGATGGCTAACAAATTTAAAGAGAGAGGATATCCCCAATCTATGATCACTAAATGTAAAAATGAAGTCTTACACAATACAAATGTAAAAATAAAAAAGGATACTAAACGTGTAATTTTTTCTTCAGAATTTAATACACATAGTGATCATATCGCTAATATCATAAAAAAGCACTGGTACCTTTTGGGTAAATTTAACCCACACATACCTGAGTTTAAAGTTCCCCCTATGCACTCATACAGACGGGTGAAAAACATTAGGGACACCTTAGTTAAGGCTGACATTGGTAGCACTAATACTAATAGAATTACCTATCTTACTACCCCTAAGAAAGGTTCATACCCCTGTCTCCATTGTGCGCAATGTAATGCGATGATAAAAGTTAAACACATAGCACAAACTAATGATCGAAAAATTCGAGAAATTAATGGGTATTATACCTGTGATACAGACTTTGTGGTCTACCTGCTAAAATGTCCTTGTGGGAGGGGCTATGTAGGGGAAACCACACGCCCCATTAGAGATAGGATTAGTGGGCATAAATCATCAATTAGATGCCAAGATAGAATTCTTCAAGTCTCCTCCCATTTTCTAGAAATGGGACATACTGTCAGCCAACTTAGGTTCCAAATAATATATCATATACCTAAACTTAGGAGAGGAGGCAATAGGGAACTTGAACTTAAAAAGAGGGAGGTATGGTGGATTCAACATTTAAAAACTCTACATCCTGTAGGTCTGAATAGAGATTACGATCTCCATTTGTTTTTATAAATTTTATTTCTTTATATGTATATATGTATTTTAAATTCTGGATATCATGATTAAACTTTGCATCACTGCTCATGTGTTTAACTTTACCTATGTGTTTAACATTTGTCTAAACTTGAAAAAAATGTAGTTAAATTATTTAAGTGTGTAACACATGAATTGACCCAGTAGATGGCAGTAAAAATATCAACACATGGTCAATTAATGTTTGGCCTCTATGGAGTTAATGTGTTTGTAATTAAGCTATCTAGCCTATTTAAAGCTGTGTTGCAGAGCAATCCATAGCATGATTAAGGGTCTGCGTTACCCGAAACGTCGCTGTCTGTTAATTATGTCACCTCAATAAAAGTTATTTCACTTTTATGAAACAGTGCTGGAGCCATCTACTTTTTTCCTTTGGATTTATATATTGGAGGTGAGCAGGGCCCTCTGGCTACCGTGCACTCTGTTACCTATTCCTGAACTGTTGGCTGGTGCAGGACCTATTGCTTCTTTTATATATATATATATATATATATATATACACACACAATGCCCTGCAAAAGTATTCACCCCCCTTGGCATTTTTCGTGTTTTGTAGCCTCACAACCTGGAATTAACATAGATTGTTTGAAGATTTGCATCACTTAATTTATGTTGGTATATTCCTTTCTTTGCATAGTCTTCAATCTTTCTGGATCTAACTTGTATAGAATACCATCTGAATGTACACCAATATAACAGATATAAATTTGGCTGCCCTCACTTTAAATATTATATGCAAATATAAAATGCATACTTAATCTGATATGAGGGTATTTATGCTTTTTACTTGGTAGATTTCTTTTGACCTGTTCTGTTATTTTCATTAGACAACACTGTATTATATATCTTCTGTTAGTAGATTCAGTTATCTGTTTTGGTAAACTTTATTATTTAAATTTTTAGCTTATTATTTCTATTTTTTAATAAGTACAGTTTTCTATATATGTCTTTTTTAGTTGCTATTTAATTATGCAAAGTGGTTGTTCCACTACTAAAAGCCATATATATGTGCTCTGTATTGACTTATTGACTTATATATATTGACTTATATATTCAGCAAATTATTTGTATGTGAAGGGAATGAAGGAGTTAAATTTCCTTGTGCACCAGTAGGCGTTGGGCTATTTAAGGAGCCCCCGAGTGTTTGTAATTTATGGTCTATAAATATGGCGTGAAACTCAGCCAAAACATGTCAGACCGCTTCTTTTACTCTGTTATTTGTTGGTGAACCAATAAATATTTTCTCGTTTTACTCATTTGGAGAAAATGTCATTTTTGTTCCTAAATAAATAGAATGACTCTTTATTTGTCTCTTGTTCTATATACATGCATGTTAAGTCTGTGGATGTCAGTATGACATGCTGATGGGGGCTTGAATTTGATGTGCTCCATGATTGGAGGATTTAGAGGTGTGTCAGGACGGCATACACTTTTTATTGGATCATCAGAGCTAATACGTGTGTATTTGAAGGAGATCCAATTGGATATGGATCTAGATTGACACACTCTATTTTAGGACTTAAATCAATAGATAGGCGTGTTGCATATAATTCACTGAAGATAGTGTTTGTGTCTCGAAATTGGATTGGTGTTCTGTTAGTCATCATTCCCTATTTAAAGCAGATTAGGAGAGCAATCTGGTTGATTTTAGCATTGAAAAAGGCAGTGTATGGCCGAAACTTGTTTGCTGCACTATCTTTTCTAACTTGCCTCTTCACTATCCCACCTGATGCCGAGGTTCCAATACATCGGCCAGGACTCTTTGGGATTAGTGTGATGCTTTCTTTTTTAACTTTTTCTGTTTATTTTCTTATTTACTCTGCTTTTTCTGTACTATATAACCTTACCCAGTGGGAGGGTGGTATGTGAGCAGGGTGATTAGATTTGATATTACCTTCTGTTAATAATTTAAATTTATAAATAAAGACTATGTTTTATCAGTAGGGAATAGTACTGTAAGCCCCCATACTTTCTCTTTTTTGTGTAATTTAATTGTTATTTTGGAGGATGAGCACCTTATCTCATAGAAATATTTTAAGTTTTTCCCACTCTTTTGGATTGTAATGCCGGTTAGCTCTTATCTGTTAATTAATCAGTCATTACAAGTGTCTGGTTGATTTTTTGAGCACTTATTGCTACTGCAAGCTCATGTTAGAGATAACCAGAGGTCAGACCTCTGGTTAATTTTTTTTAAATGTGCCCCAACTGGCCCCCAAAAAATGTGTAGTTTCTTTTACAAAACAAAAAATTGTGGCATCTTTTTAAAAAAGAAAATATAACTGCACAAGGCAGTTTTTGGGGGCTAAAGTTGGCGGCTGTGGGGTATTAGAAAAAAAAATGGCACTGCCAAGTGCCTTTAAATAGCGCTCTATGAGAGCTGTGTGTTCCCTGTAAATATATATGTATATGCTTATATATTTGTGTGTTAATATGTGTATATACACATATTAGCACATAAATATATGTGTAACTACATATTCATATACATTTAAATTTGCTGACCATCGCTGTGCTTAGATTCTGTGCTGTGTATGAAAGCATCAGAACGAGGCTTCCATTAGTGCAATGCTTTCATGCAATGTGAACGCGAGGTCGCGTTTGCATTGCACCTAACTCATAATAAATAGCAGTTTTTTGGGTTATGTGGAGCAGGTTTGCATAAACTAGCCTGCTGCAACATTTTTATAAAGCAGAAACCACTTCTTTTTCCTCTTCGACACCTCAGAAGTAGCGAGATTAATCAACCGGACACTCGCTCGTTCAGGGTGATTGACATTTCCTGCTTTAGCACAATTGATTGCACTGGTGCAGGGGGCAACATTGCACAATAAACCTTTGCCGTGCGATGCAACATCAACAAGTGGCAATTGCAGGCAGACAGGTTCACTACTTGCGAACCTGTCCGCCTGCAGGGATAGTAAATCTACCCCCCTATACGCTGAAAATAGAGTATCATTGGGCCCATGGTGAGAAAGGAATCTGTATAAAAATAAGCTTGTTCTAAATATTATTATTTAAATATATATTTAAATGTGCTGCCCATCGCTGTGCTTAGGTTCTGTGCTATGTATGAAAGCATCAGAACGAGGCTCCCATTAGCGCAATGCTTTCCTGCAATGCGAACGCGAGGTCGCATTGCACCTAACTCATAATACCAGCACACAGTTGAGCGTCAATATCACTTTCACGTAAGCGATATTTTGCGCTGAACTTGTAATCTAGCCCTAAATGTCAAAAATAACAAAATGGATTTAAGTTTTTTAAGCACATGCAAAAAAATATGCAAAAATTCAAATATATTACAATACAAGGCTTTAAACAGGAGGGGGGAAAAAGCATCTTTAGGGGCTAGTGTGATCATTAAGTAACATGTGTTTCAAACCTTTAGATAGTAACCCACTGAACCGATGGTCATAAATAATTCATTAAAGGTTTAACTTAAAGTTTAAACAAACAATGATTTAAGGGTTTTTTGGTTGTGTTACACAAGACACAGATAAATGTAATATTACATGCTAACTTTATTTAGTGCCATCTTGTTGACAAATGAACTACTATCAGAGGCATAATTAACTAGTATAAACATGCTTGCCCAAATCTTCTATACCCTGACTTACATTTGTTAGGGGAACACCATACATACAATCTTATACATTCACTGGGGGAGCCTTCCAGACAGAGACCATGACAAGACGCAATATTGTCACCTAATGACAAAAATCTCATGATTAAGTCTATATTTAGCATCCATTCTATCTAAATTTAGCATCCCTCAGTGGGAGCAACAACAAAATATATATAGAGAGTAGAACATGAAGGTGCAATGGTCTGGATTATTGTTATCTGGCCGAGGCCTTACTTTGAATAATCTGTTATCATGCATATGTAATTCTGCAGATTGTTAGTGTAATTGTTCTCCAAAATAATATGTCAGACTTCTCTAATTTAATTGAGCTTCAACTGATTTTGCACTTTTATGAGGGCTTTTAGGGCACTTGTTTCTTACTGTATTTGCAGCAAAGGAAAAATTTGAATGAAGACCAGTCCTATTTTCCATTGAGTCCACAATCCCCATTTTTCTCAGGGGGATCACTGGGATGCTCCTTCTCCCAATATTTTTTTTTTTAATTAAATTATAATGAAAAAAATCCAGATTGTTGCTGTATAAGTACTGTATAACACAATTGACTAGACAATAGAAACAATTTAAAAGAGGGCTACTAAATAGTACATTTAGCAGATGTGTTACCTAACCACCAGCAGAGTCCACCAAAAAAATCTACTGGTGTCCTGGTAGGCCAGACCAGCCTTGGTTCCATAGGAGTTTGTATCTAATGCTTCATTCCATCATGACACCAGATATTCAACATAGATCTCATGCATGATTCCATATCTTACATTTGCACTTTGAGATGTTTTTGCTAGTCTGTACCTTCTCTGGGACTTTCACTAGGACTGAAAGAAGTCTGAATCTAAACAGGAACCTGAAAAAAAAACTTCAGACAAGATGTGTGGCAAGAAAGATGACAGAGGACAGCAGTAGAATTTGGGACAACTTATATTGTATTTGTCTGTGATCAATGTTGTACTTTTTGTTCATAAACCACTGGGGAGGTAATGTGAAGCTCCAAGCTCTTAGTGAAGAAGCAATGGAAAAGAGGAGTGGGCTGGAAACTTAAATGGGCTCAATGGACTACTCATTATTTTGCTTCAGCTTGATAGTCTGTTAGAGATTGTGTTTTAAATTAAATGCTGCATGTTTTACCTTCTGTTTGATTATATACCAATGTTCATATTAGCTATATACTTGCTACCTATACAGTGTGGACATAGAAGAGAGATCAATTAATTATATAATCCATATTTTATAGAGGCCTAATTATCCACTTGCTGTTTTTTTTTTTTAGAATCAGTGCAGGGTCAAGTATCAAGCAGATCTAGTAATGCAAGCATGATAATTACTTGCAATAGGCCACCATCTAGCCCTTTAAATCAAAATATCAAATTACTTTTCTTGAGGTCAGTGACGATTATAGGACATGAATGGTTTTCATTTGCTAATGCCATAGTAGGTCATAACTATCTTAGTAGGTCATATCTCTAAAAAGGTTGAGCAGATCACGTTGATGTCAACTTGTTATATAAATTCGGATAAAAAAAAGAAAAAACATAATTTATGCTTACCTGATAAATTCCTTTCTCCTGTAGTGTAGTCAGTCCACGGGTCATCCATTACTTATGGGATTATATCTCCTCCCTAACAGGAAGTGCAAGAGGATCACCCAAGCAGAGCTGCTATATAGCTCCTCCCCTCTACGTCATACCCAGTCATTCGACCAAAATCAAACGAGAAAGGAGAAACTATAGGGTGCAGTGGTGACTGGAGTTTAAGATAAAAAATTTTAGACCTGCCGTAAGCAACAGGGCGGGCCGTGGACTGACTACACTACAGGAGAAAGGAATTTATCAGGTAAGCATAAATTATGTTTTCTCCTGTTAAGTGTAGTCAGTCCACGGGTCATCCATTACTTATGGGATACCAATACCAAAGCTAAAAGTACACGGATGACGGGAGGGAAAAGCAGGATCTTTACACGGAAGGAACCACTGCCTGTAGAACCTTTCTCCCAAAAACAGCCTCCGAAGAAGCAAAAGTGTCAAATTTGTAAAATTTTGAAAAAGTATGAAGTGAAGACCAAGTTGCAGCCTTGCAAATCTGTTCAACAGAGGCCTCATTCTTAAAGGCCCAAGTGAAAGCCACAGCTCTAGTAGAATGAGCTGTAATCCTTTCAGGAGGCTGCTGTCCAGCAGTCTAATATGCTAAACGTATTATGCTACGAAGCCAAAAAGAGAGAGAGGTAGCCGAAGCTTTTTGACCTCTCCTTTGTCCAGAATAAACGACAAACAGGGAAGAAGTTTGACGAAAATCCTTAGTTGCCTGCAAATACAATTTCAGGGCACGGACGACGTCTAGATTGTGCAGAAGTCGTTCCTTCTTTGAAGAAGGGTTAGGGCACAATGATGGAACAACAAGCTCTTGATTGATATTCCTGTTAGTGACTACCTTAGGTAAGAACCCAGGTTTAGAACGCAGAACTACCTTGTCTGAATGAAAAATCAGATAAGGAGAATCACAATGTAAGGCCGATAACTCAGAGACTCTTCGAGCCGAGGAAATAGCCATTAAAAACAGAACTTTCCAAGATAACAGCTTGATATCAATGGAATGAAGGGGTTCAAACGGAACACCTTGCAGAACGTTAAGAACTAAGTTTAAGCTCCACGGCGGAGCAACAGTCTTAAACACAGGCTTAATCCTAGCCAAAGCCTGACAAAAAGCCTGAACGTCTGGAACTTCTGACAGACGTTTGTGAAAAAGGATAGACAGAGCTGAGATCTGTCCCTTTAACGAACTAGCAGATAAACCCTTTTCTAAACCTTCTTGTAGAAAAGACAATATCCTAGGAATCCTAACCTTATTCCATGAGTAACACTTGGATTCGCACCAATGTAAGTATTTACGCCATATTTTATGGTAAATTTTCCTGGTAACATGTTTCCTAGACTGTATTAAGGTATCAATCACTGACTCCGAGAATCCCCGCTTTGATAGAATCAAGCGTTCAATCTCCATGCAGTCAGCCTCAGAGAAATTAGATTTGGATGTTTGAAAGGACCCTGAATCAGAAGGTCCTGTCTCAGAGGCAGAGACCAAGGTGGACAGGACGACATGTCCACTAGATCTGCATACCAGGTCCTGCGTGGCCACGCAGGCGCTATTAGAATTATCGATGCTCTCGCCTGTTTGATCCTGGCAATCAATCAAGGAAGCATCGGGAAGGGTGGAAACACATAAGCCATGTTGAAGACCCAAGGTGCTGTCAGAGCATCGATCAGTACCGCTCCCGGGTCCCTGGACCTGGATCCGTAACAAGGAAGCTTGGCGTTCTGGCGAGACGCCATGAGATCCAGATCTGGTTTGCCCCAATGCTGAAGCAGTTGGGCAAACACCTCCGGATGAAGTTCCCACTCCCCCGGATGAAAAGTCTGGCGACTTAGCAAATCCGCCTCCCAGTTCTCCACGCCTGGGATGTGGATCGCTGACAGGTGGCAAGAGTGAGACTCTGCCCAGCGAATTATCTTTGAGACTTCCATCATCGCTAGGGAACTCCTTGTCCCTCCCTGATGGTTGATGTAAGCCACAGTCGTGATGTTGTCCGACTGAAACCTGATGAACCTCAGAGTTGCTAACTGAGGCCAAGCCAGAAGGGCATTGAAAACTGCTCTTAATTCCAGAATGTTTATTGGAAGGAGTCTCTCCTCCTGAGTCCATGATCCCTGAGCCTTCAGGGAATTCCAGACAGCGCCCCAACCTAGCAGGCTGGCGCCTGTTTTTACAATCGTCCAATCTGGCCTGCTGAAGGGCATCCCCCTGGACAGATGTGGCCAAGAAAGCCACCATAGAAGAGAATCTCTGGTCTCTTGATCCAGATTTAGCATAGGGGAAAAATCTGAGTAATCCCCATTCCACTGACTTAGCATGCACAATTGCAGCGGTCTGAGATGCAGGCGTGCAAAAGGTACTATGTCCATTGCCGCTACCATTAAGCCGATTACCTCCATGCATTGAGCCACTGACGGGTGTTGAATGGAATGAAGGACACGGCAAGCATTTAGAAGTTTTGATAACCTGTCCTCTGTCAGATAAATTTTCATTTCTACAGAATCTATAAGAGTCCCCAAGAAGGGAACTCTTGTGAGTGGCAATAGAGAACTCTTTTCTACGTTCACCTTCCACCCATGCGACCTTAGAAATGCCAGAACTAACTCTGTATGAGACTTGGCAGTTTGGAAACTTGACGCTTGTATCAGAATGTCGTCTAGGTACGGAGCTACCGCTATTCCTCGCGGTCTTAGTACCGCCAGAAGAGAGCCCAGAACCTTTGTAAAGATTCTTGGAGCTGTAGCTAACCCGAAGGGAAGAGCTACAAACTGGTAATGCCTGTTTAGGAAGGCAAACCTTAGATACCGGTAATGATCCTTGTGAATCGGTATGTGAAGGTAGGCATCCTTTAAATCCACTGTGGTCATGTACTGACCCTTTTGGATCATAGGTAAGATGGTCCGAATAGTTTCCATTTTGAACGATGGAACTCTTAGGAATTTGTTTAGGATCTTTAAGTCCAAGATTGGTCTGAAGGTTCCCTCTTTTTTGGGAACCACAAACAGATTTGAGTAAAACCCTTGTCCGTGTTCCGACCGCGGAACTGGGTGGATCACTCCCATTAGTAAAAGGTCTTGTACACAGCGTAGAAACGCCTCTTTCTTTATCTGGTTTGCTGACAACCTTGAAAGATGAAATCTCCCTTTTGGAGGAGAAGTCCAGAAGATATCCCTGAGATATGATCTCTACCGCCCAGGGATCCTGGACATCTCTTGCCCAAGCCTGGGCGAAGAGAGAAAGTCTTCCCCCCACTAGATCCGTTTCCGGATCGGAGGCCCTCACTTCATGCTGTCTTAGGGGCAACAGCAGGCTTTCTGGCCTGCTTGCCCTTGTTCCAGGACTGGTTAGGTTTCCAGCCCTGTCTGTAGCGAGCAAAAGTTCCTTCCTGTCTTGGAGCGGAGGAAGTTGATGCTGCTCCTGCCTTGAAGTTACGAAAGGCACGAAAATTAGACTGTTTAGCCCTTGGTTTGGCCCTGTCTTGAGGCAGGGCATGGCCCTTACCTCCAGTAATGTCAGCGATAATTTCTTTCAAACCGGGCCCGAATAATGTCTGCCCTTTGAAAGGTATGTTAAGCAATTTAGATTTAGAAGTCACATTGGCTGACCAGGATTTAAGCCACAGCGCTCTACGCGCTTGAATGGCGAATCCGGAGTTCTTAGCCGTAAGCTTAGTTAAGTGTACTACGGCATCAGAAATAAATGAATTAGCTAGCTTAAGGACTTTAAGCTTGTCTATAATCTCATCCAATGGAGCTGAGCTAATGGTCTCTTCCAGAGACTCAAACCAGAATGCCGCCGCAGCCGTTACAGGCGCAATGCATGCAAGGGGTTGTAATATAAAACCTTGTTGAACAAACATTTTCTTAAGGTAACCCTCTAACTTTTTATCCATTGGATCTGAAAAAGCACAGCTATCCTCCACCGGGATAGTGGTGCGCTTAGCCAGAGTAGAAACTGCTCCCTCCACCTTAGGGACCGTCTGCCATAAGTCCCGTGTGGTGGCGTCTATTGGAAACATTTTTCTAAATATAGGAGGGGGTGAAAAAGGCACACCGGGTCTATCCCACTCCTTGTTAATAATTTCTGTAAGCCTCTTAGGTATAGGAAAAACGTCAGTACACACCGGTACCGCATAGTATCTATCCAGCCTACATAATTTCTCTGGAATTGCAACCGTGTTACAATCATTCAGAGCCGCTAATACCTCCCCTAGTAATACACGGAGGTTCTCAAGCTTAAATTTAAAATTTGAAATGTCTGAGTCCAGTTTACTTGGATCAGATCCGTCACCCACAGGATGAAGCTCTCCGTCCTCATGTTCTGCAAATTGTGACGCAGTATCAGACATGGCTCTATTATTATCAGCGCACTCTGTTCTTACCCCAGAGTGATCGTGTTTACCCCTAAATTCTGGCAATTTAGATAGTACTTCAGTCATAACATTAGCCATGTCTTGCAAAGTGATTTGTAAGGGCCGCCCTGATGTACTTAGCGCCACAATATCACGCACCTCCTGAGCGGGAGGCGAAGGTACTGACACGTGAGGAGAGTTAGTCGGCATAACTTCCCCCCCGTTGTCTGGTGAAATTTTCTTTACATGTACAGATTGGCTTTTATTTAAAGTAGCATCAATGCAATTAGTACACAAATTTCTATTGGGCTCCACATTGGCCTTTAAACATATTGAACAAAGAGATTCATCTGTGTCAGACATGTTTAAACAAACTAGCAATGAGACTAGCAAGCTTGGAAAATACTTTTCAAATAAATTTACAAGCAATATAAAAAACGTTACTGTGTCTTTAAGAAGCACAAAAAACTGTCACAGTTGAAATAACAATGAACCAAATTAGTTATAGCAACCAAATTTTCACAGTAAATGCATTAAGTTAGCAAAGGATTGCACCCACCAGCAAATGGATGATTAACCCCTTAGTACCCAAAAACGGATAACAATTTAATATAAACGTTTTTATCACAGTCAAAACACACTCTCACAGGTCTGCTGTGAGTGATTACCTCCCTCAAAACTAGTTTTGGAGACCCCTGGGCTCTGTAGAGACGTCCTGGATCATGGAGGAAGAAATAGGAAGACTGTGACTGAATTTTTACTGCGCAATAAAGCGCTAAAATAGGCCCCTCCCACTCATAATACAACAGTGGGGAAGCTCAGTAAACTGATTTTATTCAGAAACAAACGACAGCCATGTGGTAAAAATCATGCCCATAAAGTTTTATCACCAAGTACCTCAGAAGAAAACGATTAACATGCCAGTAAACGTTTTAAAAATAAAATTATGAAATGTTATTAATAAGCCTGCTGCTAGTCGCTTTCACTACAGTGGAGGCTCAAATATAACTTAAATGTATACAGTATTTTCTTAGTGAAGTTCCATTCCCCAGAAATACCTCAGTGTAAACATACATACATATCAGCCTGATACCAGTCGCTACTACTGCATTTAAGGCTGCACTTACATTATATCGGTATTAGCAGTATTTTCTCAGTCAACTCCATTCCTTAGAAAATAATATACTGCAACATACCTCCTTGCAGGTGAACCCTGCCTGCTGTCCCCTGTTCTGAAGTTACCTCACTCCTCAGAATGGCCGAGAACAGCAAGTGGATCTTAGTTACGACCGCTAAGATCATACACAAACTCAGGTAGATTCTTCTTCTAATGCTGCCTGAGAAAAAACAACACACTCCGGTGCTGTTTAAAATAACAAACTTTTGATTGAAGAAATAAAAACTAAGTTTAACAACCACAGTCCTCTCACACGTCCTATCTATTAGTTAGGTGCAAGAGAATGACTGGGTATGACGTAGAGGGGAGGAGCTATATAGCAGCTCTGCTTGGGTGATCCTCTTGCACTTCCTGTTAGGGAGGAGATATAATCCCATAAGTAATGGATGACCCGTGGACTGACTACACTTAACAGGAGAAACACTAGATTTCAGCCAGTAAATTGCTAGCTTTATTGTGTTGCAATTGTTGAGCTTGCTACTGTTATTTCACTTTGATCCAGAGTGCATTGTTAAGCTCTTCCATAAGCTTAGTTATTTATTTTCGAGTCCACAAGATACTTGTGTTTACTTTTAGTCTTTTTTTCTATAGTATATAAGATATAAGATTCAAGAGTGGCTTCACATGTTTTTTTAATTATATAGTGTAATGCAATGTCTGTAGTCAAATCTATCTTAAAGAAGCATTCAACTCAACATTTAATTTACATGCTATTTTTTTCTAATTAAGGAAAATAAAACATTGCAGTATAAATAAATTAATTCATTTATGTTTCCTGCTTTTGCTGTAAAATACCTCTAAATCTTGTTTGATTCCACTTACCCTAAACAGACTTGAGTGCCTCCATCATAAGTACGGTGAAATACACCTGAACTTGAAACATTCAAGTATGGTGAAATATTCTACATAGTGATTGGTTAAATCAGAGCAGAAACTCACATCTATCCCTAATTGGCCAGGAACATGGATTCCGCAATGCTTTTTTAAAGAGGGGTATTCCAAAAGTGCTCTTGATTTGCAAAAGTTTGTAAAGTGTGGTCCTAAAATGATAATTATATAAAAAAAAAAATAATGTTTGCAAAACATTGCCTAACCCCTTCACTATTAAGCCTGTTTCACATACCCTGTGCTAAGAAAAAAATGTTAGCTGTTTTTGCTGCTTAAAGGGATATGAAACTAAAAAAAAATATGTCCAATTATGATTAACTGTCTAATTTACTCTTAGGGCAAAATGTATCAAAGCGTCAACTATATTGCATTTGCGGGTGTCAATACGCTCGCCTAACATCGTTGCCGCGGATCTGAATATGATCTCCATATTTATAAATAAAGCAATTAAAAAAAACACGCACCAAGTACGGGGCGATGAGCATCGGACTGTTGTTAACTAACAGTCATCGATGATGCTGCTATTCATGTTTTTCCCAACTTTATTTATACCATTTCACTAAACGCCGCCACTATACTAAAATGTTTAACCCCTATCCCACCACCGCCGCAACATAAAGTTATTAACCCCTATCCTGCCGCTCCCTGACACCACCGCAACCTAAATAAAGTTATTAACCCCTATCCCGCCTCTCCCCGACACAGCCACAACCTAAATAAACTTATTAACCCCTAAACCTCTGGCCTCCTACCTCACCACCACTAACTAAACCTATTAGCCCCTAAACCATCAGCCCCCCACATCACAAAAAACTAAATTAAGCTATTAACCCCTAAAACTAACAACCTCTTAACTTAAAATTAATAGATCCCTATCTTAATATAAATTAAAACTTAACTGTAGAATTAAAAGAAATTAATTTTTAAACTATTATACTAAAATTACATTAAACTGCCAATTAAATCAAATAAATTACATTTTAAAAAAACTAACCCTACTAAAATGATTTAAATATACAA
Source organism: Bombina bombina (assembly GCF_027579735.1). NCBI lineage: Eukaryota > Metazoa > Chordata > Amphibia > Anura > Bombinatoridae > Bombina > Bombina bombina. Next base: position 926,968,724 of record NC_069503.1, on the reverse strand, counting down.
TTAAACCTTAATTAAGAGTACTAAATTACAAACAAAAAAAAACACTGTTACCAAAAAAAACCCACTGTTACTAAAAATAACAAACCAAATTTAAAAAATAAAAAAGAATTACACCTAATCGAATAGCCCTGTCAAAATAAAAAAGACCCCACAAATAAAAAAAAACCCTAGCCTACAATAAACTACCAATGGCCCTTAAAAGGGCCTTTTGTTGGACATTGCCCCAAAGATATCAGCTCTTTTACCTGTAAAAAAAAATACAACTCCCCCAACAGTAAAACCCACCCACCACCCAATCCCCTCAAATAAAAACCCTAACTCTAAAAAAAACCTAAGCTACCCATTGCCCTGAAAAGGGCATTGCCCTTAAAAGGGCATTTAGCTCTTTTACATTGACCAGACCCTAATATAAAAATAAAACCCACCCAAAAAAACCTTTAAAAAAACAACTAACACCAACCGCCGACGATCCACTTAAGTTCTTGAAGTCCCGCTTGAAGGATCCATCCAGCCGGCGAAGTCTTCATCCAGATGCATCTTCTATCTTCATCCGGCACGGAGCGGGTCCATCCTGAAGACATCCGGCATGGAGCATCCTCTTCATACGGTCGGCGCTGTACACTGGAACTTCAATGCCAGTGACGCCATCAAAGATCTAACATCTAATTTTTATTTCAGCATATAATTCAAAAGATAGAATGCGCCTCATGGTACAGACCAGTATAATGTCAAGCAGGAATAGTGAAATAAAACAATCCTACTCACATGTGATGATGCACTAAGTGTGCACAATATGCAAGCCGGATCCAAAGAATCGTCCGGCAGACTTACAACCAGCAAGCAACAGGGGCGATCCTCATCCAGCAAAGCCGGAGTCCAGGGATCCAACGGTTAGCAGCAGCAACAATAGCAGCAGACCAGCTATCAAGGCAGGTCCAGGAGCAAGTGATTGATGTAGCAGCACATAAGATTAAAAAGGTTTATTAAAATAAATAAAACCAACAGCAATGCAATTCTCTGTGTCACAGCACAGTTTCCTCAGGCTATGTGACATGGAGAAACGCGTTGCTGTTGGTTATATTTATTTTAATAAACCTTTATAATCTTAGTTGCTTTAGTTTTGTTTTTTGCTTTTGTATTTAATTTTTCTCATTTTTTTTGTATATACAGGCAGTCCTCGGGTTACAGACATCCGACTTAAGTACAACTCATACTTACATACAGAGAAAATAGAGCTTTATCGACAATCCTTCTTTCCAGGATAATCCAAAATACTGAAAATCCAATTGTCACAAGGACAGAAAGTGATGTGAAATTTTCTGAACAGGGGCACAGATAGCAAAACAAACTTTATCCTATGCTATCCAAAACAAAAAAAAAATGTTTGGCTAGAGTTTCACCTAAAAAAAGTGCCTGCTCCAACTTACATACAAATTCAACTTAAGAACAAACCTAAAGTCCCTATCTTGTACGTAACCCGTAACACTGAACCCAATTTTTTTCTATTGTGATTCAGATAGAGCATGCAATTTTAAGCAACTTTCTAATTGACTCTTATTATACATTTTTCTTCATTCTCTTGCTATCTTTATTTGAAAAAGAAGGCATCTAAGCTGCTTTTGGGTTCAGAACTCTGGACAGCACGGTTTTATTGGTGGATGAATTTATCCACCAATCAGCAAGGACATAAGCAATTCCTGTTAACTTAAAGGACCACTCAATGCAGTCAAACTACATACTTAACAATTACATAATAAAAGACAATGCAATAGCACTTTTAAAATTTCAAATAAGCAGTAGATTTTTTTCTGGCCCCCTGTATCACGTGACAGACATCAGCCAATCACAGACTAGTATAAATATAACCTGTGAGCTTGTGCACATGCTCAGTAGAATCTTGTCCCCCAGAAAGTGTGAATATAAAAAGACTGTGCAAAATTTGATAATGGAAGTAAATTGTTAGTGTCTTGAAACTGCATGTCCTTTCTGAATTACAAAAGTTTATTTTGACTTGAGTGTCACTTTAAAGGGATATGAAATTCAAAATTAAAGTTTCATAATTCAGATACAGCACGTAATTTCCCAACACTATTAAATTCCCTTCTATTATCAAATGTACCTTCTTCTCTTGGTATCCTTTGTTGAAAATCAAATAAACATATCCTCAGATGCAGCAATGCAGGCAACCCACATATGCCTCTAGTCATTGGCTTACAAGATGTGCACAGCTAGCTTCCAGTAGTGCATTGCTGTTCTGGAGCTGACTTTAGCTACGTGTTTAATCCCTTTGCAGAATTCAAACACAAAGAGATATGCAAGTAATAAAGCAATAATAAAATGTTCTAACATATTGCACCATTTTCTTATTGCGCTTTTATGTCCATTTAAAATAAAAATAAGTAGTTTCAGTTAACATTTGTTTGACATAAAACACAAACAGGTTTAATGCATGATAGATAGTTGTGAAGTTTTCTGTCCCTTCAAACTCTGAGGTTGTCACCAACTGCATAATTATTTATCAATGAGTTGCTCTGCTTTCATCTGCTCTAGTAAATGTGTGTCTGTCTCTTCAATATTCTGCCTGGCTCCTACATTTTCTATAGATTTGTTAACCTCCGGGTTACTTGCATCCCATAAACCATAAAAACATAATTTATGCTTACCTGATAAATTTATTTCTCTTGTAGTGTGTTCAGTCCACGGGTCATCCATTACTTATGGGATATATTCTCCTTCCCAACAGGAAGTTGCAAGAGGATCACCCAAGCAGAGCTGCTATATAGCTCCTCCCCTCACATGTCATATCCAGTCATTCGACCGAAACAAGACAAGAAAGGAGAAACTATAGGGTGCAGTGGTGACTGGAGTTTTAATTAAAATTTAGAACTGCCTCTAAAAAAGACAGGGCAGGCCGTGGACTGAACACACTACAAGAGAAATAAATTTATCAGGTAAGCATAAATTATGTTTTCTCTTGTTAAGTGTGTTCAGTCCACGGGTCATCCATTACTTATGGGATACCAATACCAAAGCTAAAGTACACGGATGATGGGAGGGACAAGGCAGGAACATTTAAACAGAAGGAACCACTGCCTGTAGAACCTTTCTCCCAAAAACAGCCTCCGAAGAAGCAAAAGTGTCAAATTTGTAAAATTTTGAAAAGGTATGAAGTGAAGACCAAGTTGCAGCCTTGCAAATCTGTTCAACAGAGGCCTCATTCTTAAAGGCTCAGGTGGAAGCCACAGCTCTAGTGGAATGAGCTGTAATTCTTTCAGGGGGCTGCTGTTCAGCAGTCTCATAGGCTAAACGTATTATGCTACGAAGCCAAAAAGAGAGAGAGGTGGCCGAAGCCTTTTGACCTCTCCTCTGTCCAGAATAAATGACAAACAGAGAAGAAGTTTGCCGAAAATCTTTAGTTGCCTGTAAGTAGAACTTCAGGGCACGGACTACGTCCAGATTATGCAAAAGACGTTCCTTCTTTGAAGAAGGATTAGGACATAATGATGGAACAACAATCTCTTGATTGATATTCCTGTTAGAAACTACCTTAGGTAAAAACCCAGGTTTAGTACGCAGAACTACCTTGTCTAAATGAAAAATCAGATAAGGAGAATCACAATGTAAGACAGATAACTCAGAGACTCTTCGAGCCGAGGAAATAGCCATCAAAAACAGAACTTTCCAAGATAACAGCTTAATATCAATGGAATGAAGGGGTTCAAACGGAACACCTTGAAGAACTTTAAGAACTAAGTTTAAGCTCCACGGCGGAGCAACAGTCTTAAACACAGGCTTAATCCTAGCTAAAGCCTGACAAAAAGCCTGAACGTCTGGAACTTCTGCCAGACGTTTGTGTAAAAGAATAGACAGAGCAGAAATCTGTCCCTTTAACGAACTAGCAGATAAACCCTTTTCTAAACCCTCTTGTAGAAAAGACAATATCCTAGGAATCCTAACCTTACTCCATGAGTAACTCTTGGATTCACACCAATATAAATATTTACGCCATATCTTATGGTAAATTTTTCTGGTAACAGGTTTCCGAGCCTGTATTAATGTATCAATAACCGACTCCGAGAAACCACGCTTTGATAGAATCAAGCGTTCAATCTCCATGCAGTCAGCCTCAGAGAAATTAGGCTTGGATGGTTGAAAGGACCCTGAATTAGAAGGTCATGCCTCAGAGGCAGAGACCATGGTGGACAGGACGACATGTCCACTAGGTCTGCATACCAGGTCCTGCGTGGCCACGCAGGCGCTATCAGAATCACTGATGCTCTCTCCTGTTTGATCTTGGCAATCAGTCGAGGCAGCAACGGAAACGGTGGAAACACATAAGCCATGTTGAAAACCCAAGGTGCTGCTAGTGCATCTATCAGCACCGCTCCCGGGTCCCTGGACCTGGATCCGTAACAAGGAAGCTTGGCGTTCTGGCGAGATGCCATGAGATCCAGTTCCGGTTCGCCCCAACGAAGAATCAGTTGGGCAAAGACCTCCGGGTGAAGTTCCCACTCCCCCGGATGAAAGGTCTGGCGACTTAGAAAGTCCGCCTCCCAGTTCTCCACGCCTGGGATGTAGATCGCTGACAGGTGGCAAGAGTGAGACTCTGCCCAGCGAATTATCTTCGAGACTTCTAACATCGCTAGGGAACTCCTGGTTCCCCCTTGATGGTTGATGTAAGCCACAGTCGTGATGTTGTCCGACTGAAATCTGATGAACCTCAGAGTTGCTAACTGAGGCCAAGCTAGGAGAGCATTGAATATTGCTCTTAATTCCAGAATGTTTATTGGGAGGAGTTTCTCCTCCTGAGTCCACAATCCCTGAGCCTTCAGGGAGTTCCAGACTGCGCCCCAGCCTAGTAGGCTGGCATCTGTTGTTACAATCGTCCAATCTGGCCTGCGAAAGGTCATTCCTTTGGACAAATGGACCCGAGACAACCACCAGAGAAGAGAATCTCTGGCCTCCTGGTCCAGATTCAGTAGAGGGGACAGATCTGAGTAATCCCCATTCCACTGACTTAGCATGCATAGTTGCAGCGGTCTGAGATGCAGGCGCGCAAATGGCACTATGTCCATTGCCGTGACCATTAAGCCGATTACTTCCATGCACTGAGCTATTGATGGGCTTGGAATGGAATGAAGGACACGGCAAGCATTTAGAATTTTTGATAACCTGGACTCCGTCAGGTAAAACTTCATCTCTACAGAATCTATAAGAGTCCATAGAAAGGGAACCCTTGTGAGTGGTAATAGAGAACTCTTTTCCATGTTCACTTTCCACCCATGCGACCTCAGAAAAGCTAGAACTATCTCTGTATGAGACTTTGCATTTTGAAAACTTGACGCCTGTATCAGAATGTCGTCTAGGTACGGAGCCACCGCTATGCCTCGCGGTCTTAGTACCGCCAGAAGTGAGCCCAGAACCTTTGTAAAAATTCTCGGGGCCGTAGCTAACCCGAAGGGAAGAGCTACAAACTGGTAATGCCTGTCTAGAAAGGCAAATCTTAGGTACCGATAATGACTCCCCCGGATGAAAGGTCTGGCGACTTAGAAAGTCCGCCTCCCAGTTCTCCACGCCTGGGATGTAGATCGCTGACAGGTGGCAAGAGTGAGACTCTGCCCAGCGAATTATCTTCGAGACTTCTAACATCGCTAGGGAACTCCTGGTTCCCCCTTGATGGTTGATGTAAGCCACAGTCGTGATGTTGTCCGACTGAAATCTGATGAACCTCAGAGTTGCTAACTGAGGCCAAGCTAGGAGAGCATTGAATATTGCTCTTAATTCCAGAATGTTTATTGGGAGGAGTTTCTCCTCCTGAGTCCACAATCCCTGAGCCTTCAGGGAGTTCCAGACTGCGCCCCAGCCTAGTAGGCTGGCATCTGTTGTTACAATCGTCCAATCTGGCCTGCGAAAGGTCATTCCTTTGGACAAATGGACCCGAGACAACCACCAGAGAAGAGAATCTCTGGCCTCCTGGTCCAGATTCAGTAGAGGGGACAGATCTGAGTAATCCCCATTCCACTGACTTAGCATGCATAGTTGCAGCGGTCTGAGATGCAGGCGCGCAAATGGCACTATGTCCATTGCCGTGACCATTAAGCCGATTACTTCCATGCACTGAGCTATTGATGGGCTTGGAATGGAATGAAGGACACGGCAAGCATTTAGAATTTTTGATAACCTGGACTCCGTCAGGTAAAACTTCATCTCTACAGAATCTATAAGAGTCCATAGAAAGGGAACCCTTGTGAGTGGTAATAGAGAACTCTTTTCCATGTTCACTTTCCACCCATGCGACCTCAGAAAAGCTAGAACTATCTCTGTATGAGACTTTGCATTTTGAAAACTTGACGCCTGTATCAGAATGTCGTCTAGGTACGGAGCCACCGCTATGCCTCGCGGTCTTAGTACCGCCAGAAGTGAGCCCAGAACCTTTGTAAAAATTCTCGGGGCCGTAGCTAACCCGAAGGGAAGAGCTACAAACTGGTAATGCCTGTCTAGAAAGGCAAATCTTAGGTACCGATAATGACTCCCCCGGATGAAAGGTCTGGCGACTTAGAAAGTCCGCCTCCCAGTTCTCCACGCCTGGGATGTAGATCGCTGACAGGTGGCAAGAGTGAGACTCTGCCCAGCGAATTATCTTCGAGACTTCTAACATCGCTAGGGAACTCCTGGTTCCCCCTTGATGGTTGATGTAAGCCACAGTCGTGATGTTGTCCGACTGAAATCTGATGAACCTCAGAGTTGCTAACTGAGGCCAAGCTAGGAGAGCATTGAATATTGCTCTTAATTCCAGAATGTTTATTGGGAGGAGTTTCTCCTCCTGAGTCCACAATCCCTGAGCCTTCAGGGAGTTCCAGACTGCGCCCCAGCCTAGTAGGCTGGCATCTGTTGTTACAATCGTCCAATCTGGCCTGCGAAAGGTCATTCCTTTGGACAAATGGACCCGAGACAACCACCAGAGAAGAGAATCTCTGGCCTCCTGGTCCAGATTCAGTAGAGGGGACAGATCTGAGTAATCCCCATTCCACTGACTTAGCATGCATAGTTGCAGCGGTCTGAGATGCAGGCGCGCAAATGGCACTATGTCCATTGCCGTGACCATTAAGCCGATTACTTCCATGCACTGAGCTATTGATGGGCTTGGAATGGAATGAAGGACACGGCAAGCATTTAGAATTTTTGATAACCTGGACTCCGTCAGGTAAAACTTCATCTCTACAGAATCTATAAGAGTCCATAGAAAGGGAACCCTTGTGAGTGGTAATAGAGAACTCTTTTCCATGTTCACTTTCCACCCATGCGACCTCAGAAAAGCTAGAACTATCTCTGTATGAGACTTTGCATTTTGAAAACTTGACGCCTGTATCAGAATGTCGTCTAGGTACGGAGCCACCGCTATGCCTTTGTAAAAATTCTCGGGGCCGTAGCTAACCCGAAGGGAAGAGCTACAAACTGGTAATGCCTGTCTAGAAAGGCAAATCTTAGGTACCGATAATGATCTTTGTGAATCGGTATGTGAAGGTAGGCATCCTTTAAGTCCACTGTGGTCATATACTGACCCTCTTGGATCATGGGTAGGATGGTTCGAATAGTTTCCATTTTGAACGATGGAACCCTTAGGAACTTGTTTAAAATCTTTAGGTCTAAGATTGGTCTGAAGGTTCCCTCTTTTTTGGGAACCACAAACAGATTTGAGTAAAAACCTTGCCCTTGTTCCATCCGCGGAACTGGGTAGATCACTCCCATTACTAAGAGGTCTTGTACACATTGTAGAAATGCCTCTTTCTTTATTAGGTTTGTTGATAACCTTGACAGGTGAAATCTCCCTTGTGGAGGAGAAGCTTTGAAGTCCAGAAGGTATCCCTGAGATATGATCTCCAGCGTCCAGGGATCCTGGACATCTCTTGCCCAAGCCTGGGCGAAGAGAGAAAGTCTGCCCCCCACTAGATCCGTTTCCGGATAGGGGGCCCTTTCTTCATGCTGTCTTAGGGGCAGAAGTAGGTTTTCTGGCCTGCTTGCCCTTGTTCCAGAACTGGTTGCCTTTCCAACCCTGTCTGTAACGAGCAGCAGTTCCTTCCTGTTTTGGAGCGGAGGAAGTTGATGCTGCTCCTGCCTTGACATTACGGAAGGCACGAAAATTAGACTGTTTGGCCTTTGATTTGGCCCTGTCCTGAAGAAGGGTGTGACCCTTACCACCAGTAATGTCAGCAAAAATTTCTTTCAAGCCGGGCCCGAATAAGGTTTGCCCTTTGAAAGGAATATTAAGCAATTTAGATTTAGAAGTCACGTCTGCTGACCAGGATTTAAGCCATAGCGCTCTGCGCGCCTGGATGGCAAATCCGGAGTTCTTAGCCGTTAGTTTGGTTAAATGCACAACGGCATCCGAAACAAACGCATTAGCTAGCTTAAGTGCTTTAAGCTTGTTCATAATCTCATCCAATGGTGCTGTGCGAATAGCCTCATCCAGAGACTCAAACCAGAATGCCGCCGCAACAGTGACGGGCGCAATGCATGCAAGGGGCTGTAATATAAAACCTTGTTGAACAAACATTTTCTTAAGGTAACCTTCTAATTTTTTATCCATTGGATCTGAGAAAGCACAACTATCCTCCACTGGGATAGTGGTACGCTTAGCTAAAGTAGAAACTGCTCCCTCCACCTTAGGGACCGTCTGCCATAAGTCTCGTGTGGTAGCGTCTATTGGGAACATTTTCCTAAATATCGGAGGAGGGGAAAAAAGGCACACCGGGTCTATCCCACTCCTTGTTAATAATCTCTGTAAGCCTTTTAGGTATAGGAAAAACGTCAGTACACACCGGTACCGCAAAGTATTTATCCAGCCTACATAATTTCTCTGGGATTGCAACCGTGTCACAATCATTCAGAGCCGCTAACACCTCCCCTAGCAATACACGGAGGTTCTCAAGCTTAAATTTAAAATTTGAAATTTCTGAATCCGGTCTCCCTGGATCAGATCCGTCACCCACAGAATGAAGCTCTCCGTCCTCATGTTCTGCAAATTGTGACGCAGTATCGGACATGGCTCTCGTGTCATCAGCGCGCTCTGTCCTTAACCCAGAGCTGTCGCGCTTGCCTCTTAACTCAGGCAAATTAGATAATACTTCTGTCATAACATTAGCCATATCTTGCAAAGTGATTTGTAAGGGCCTTGATGTACTTGGCGCCACAATATCACGCACCTCCTGAGCGGGAGGCGAAGGTACTGACACGTGAGGAGAGTTAGCCGGCATAACTTCCCCCTCGTTGTCTGGTGATAATTTCTTTACCGGTAAAGACTGACTTTTCTTTAAAGTAACATCAATACAATTGGTACACATATTTCTATTGGGCTCCACATTGGCTTTTAAACATAATGAACAAGCAGATTCATCTGTATCAGACATGTTTAAACAGACTAGCAATGAGGCTAGCAAGCTTGGAAAATACTTTCAATAAATTTACAAGCAATGTAAAAAACGCTGCTGCGCTTTTTAAATATACAAAAAAACTGTCACAGTTGAAATAACAATGAACTAATTCAGTTATAGCAACCAAATTTTAATAGTAAATGTATGAAATTAGCAGAGGATTGCACCCACTAGCAAAAGGATGATTTAACCCCTTAATACCCAAAACGGATAATCAATTTAACAATTAACGTTTTTATCACAGTCAAACACACTGTCACAGGTCTGCTGTGACTGATTACCTCCATCAAAAATAAATTTTGAAGACCCCTGAGCTCTCTGGAGACGTCCTGGATCAAGGAGGAAGAAGCAGGAAGACTGTGATCGAATTTTAACTGCTCAACAAGGCGCTAAAAAAAGGCCCCTCCCACTCATATTACAACAGTGGGAGACCTGATATAACGGTTTCCATGCAGAAATATACGTTAGCCATGTGGAAAAAAATCATGCCCTAAAAGATTTATCACCAAGTACCTCACAAAACGATTAACATGCCAGTAAACGTTTTAAAAACAAACATTTCAAATGTTATGTAAAGTTATCACTAAGCCTGCTACCAGTCGCTTCTACTGCAGTTAAGGCTCATACATTATTTCAGTATTAACATTATTTTCTCAGTCAAATTCCATTCCCTAGAAAATAACTCTACTGTGCATACATTTATCAGCCTGATACCAGTCGCTACTACTGCATCTAAGGCTGTACTTACATCATATGGGTATCAGCAGTGTTTTCTTAGTCAATTCCATTCCTTAGAAAATATTATACTGCACATACCTCATTTGCAGGGGACCCCGCATGCTATTCCCTTTTCTGAAGTTACCCCACTCCTCAGAAGGTACGAGAACAGCCAGTGGATCTTAGTTACGTCTGCTAAGATCATAGAAAACACAGGCAGATTCTTCTTCTAAATACTGCCTGAGAAAAAAAACAGCACACTCCGGTGCCATTTAAAATAACAAACTTTTGATTGAAGAATAATTAAGTAAAAAAACTCCTAACTCCTCTCACGACCTCCTTCTTTGTTGAGAGTTGCAAGAGAATGACTGGATATGACATGTGAGGGGAGGAGCTATATAGCAGCTCTGCTTGGGTGATCCTCTTGCAACTTCCTGTTGGGAAGGAGAATATATCCCATAAGTAATGGATGACCCGTGGACTGAACACACTTAACAAGAGAAAATATGGGTATAGTGACTTGACTGTCAATTTGTAAATAGCCTATTTTCTATGGATATGAAAAGAGTCAAGAAAATGTAAATGGCTTTTCAATAGTGACATATACGTCATTCTTGGCTCCAATCTGCTTAACCAGCCATGAAAAAAAAATATTTATTTTCATGGTCATCTATAGATGACTCACTGATAATAATGAATTGCATAGTGTACCATGCTGCTATATGTATCTGTTCTGCTTCGTTGTGTAAAAAAAATGTCCTTGTTATTGTTCAGTGACATGTTACCTTTTCTTTACACAAAAAGATCAATCATAAGAACAACCTTTTAACTGAGTCTACTATATGATATACTGTAAAAGCGTGCAACAGAATAAAGCATGCCCTCAAAAGGCTCCTCTTAAACCCCAGTGAATTGCAGAGCTGTCAAAGGCTTAAAGGGACATTCCAGCCAAAACTGGAATTCACATGGATGCAATTCAGTTTTAAATAGAAGCATATTTGTAATAAACATGTATTAGCAAAAATGCTTCTAACAAAAGCTATAGCTGTTTCAAATGTGTATTTAAGAATGCACTGTGCACCAGCATTTTGAAAACATCCCTTTCTCAGAGCGCCTAAGGTGCTTGTATAATCTGGTAATGACTCAATTTGTTAATATGATACTAGCCCCACTGACACTGAACAGCTGCAGTAATGAAAATGCTGGTGCACTGAGAATATACAGCTATCATTCACGTGCACGTGCAGAGAAAAATGTTAACACAAAAACAGTGATAACTTTTACAAGAAACAATTTTTACAATACATGTATATTGCAAATATGTTTCTATTCAGTGATGTAATTCATCTATGTGCATTTATATTTTGACCGGAATATCCCTTTAAGGGGACATTAAACACTAGATACATTGTATAAACTTACTATTGAGGTTATTCCCAGATTCCCTATTGTCATGGTTGCTACCATGTTGAAATCTGTCTTTCACTACATTCCAATGTTGATGTGTTTGCACATCTGCAGATACCTGCAGTGCAACCTAGGTTTCAAAAGCAAACAAGTAAAGACAGGTGCATGAAATGTATATAATGTTAAATGTCCTATTAAAGGGACAGTCAACACCAGAAATGTCGTTGTTTTAAAATATAGATAATCCCTTAATTACCAATTCCCCAGTTTTGCATAGCCAACACAGTTATAATTATACACGTTTTACCCCTGTAATTACTTTGTATCTAAGCCTCAGCAGACTGCCCCCTTATTTCAGTTTTTTTGACAGACTTGCAGTTTAGCCAATCAGAGCTGTCTCCATGGTAAATTCACATGCATGAGCTCAATGTTATCAATATGAAACACGTGAACTAATGCCCTCTAGTGGTGAAAATCTATCAAAATGCATTTAGATTAGAGGTAGCCTTCAAGGTCTAAGAAATTAGCATATGAACCTCCTAGGTTTAGCTTATAACTAAGAATACAAAGAGAACAAAGCAAAATTGGTGATAAAAGTAAATTGGAAAGTTGTTTAAAATTACATGCCCTATTTGAAACATGAAAGTTTTTTTGGACTTGACTGTCCCTTTAAGAAGCTATGTATCCAAAGATATTCCCAGCTTTTACAACATCATTGAAATTAAAATGTGGTTGTCTTTTTAACCAGATAATTTTTAACCTATATAATGTTTTCTCTGTATACTAAAACATGAGCCTCAGCCAGTTCTATGAAGAAAGAAAAAGGATTACATATATTCCTCCAATTTCTATCAATGCAATAGAGTGACCAAGTTGTGGAGAGATCCGTTTTTGCATTTAGTGAATCTATACCATAGTTCTCCCCGGGAGGACTTGCTTCATATGTTTCTGTTGGTAAAAACAGAAACATATGAACAGACTCACATAGCATACTGGATTATGAAGAGATAACACATATATACATAATATTCTAAAGTGGCTTATATTTCTGTAATTATATAGGGCTCTGTATTATCACAATGACATAGTAACTCCAACAATCCAATCGAAGGTGAAAATGTTGTTGACAGTATCTTGTGCCCTTTAATTACTTCAGTCATTCATTGTGGTGTCAAAATTCTCACACTGATCTCGCTATAAAAAATGTTGCTCCTTAATGTGATTCCAGTGACTTGTTACACATTATAGATTATTTAATGTAAGGAAAATAGCTACTTTTTTAGTTAATTTTTTTCTCATTGAAACTACCACTCATTGGGGCAGAATTATCAATAATGGTGCTTGATGCCCCTGTTTCCGCGCAAGCCTTCAGGCTTGTCGGAAACAGCGGTTATGAAGCAGTGTTTTAAAGACCGCTGCTCCATAACTTGTCTGCCTGCTCTGAGGCTGCGGATATCAATCCACCTGATCCTATATGATCGGGCTGATTAAAATGCTGTCGGCATTTATCGATGTGCGGCGGACATGATATGCTACATGTCCGCTCGAACTTTCATAAATCGGCCACATTGTTTTAGAGAACATGCCAATTTAGGGCCAGATTACAAGTGGAGCACTAATAAAAGCTAACACTCGAGAGTTAATTGCGCTAGAAGTAAGCTTTTTGCGCGCGTTGGGCTGCACTCGTATCATGAGTTGAAAGTAAACTGTTTTTGCTTGCGCTCTAACCCAACAAGCGCAAAAAGCTGAACTTAGAATATCGTGTGCGCATTCACATATACCCCATAGAAGTCAATGGATAAAAAAAACAATCATGAGGAACTGAAAATGTTCATTGAGAATAGGGAAATGAAGGAGCTCATCCTGCAAATCTATTGAGGACATGAACTGAACCTGTTGGACTAGAGGTAAGACTATACGAATAGATACCAATTATAAAAAGTTGAAACTCTCAAGAACTGTATGGGACCAAGGGTTCTCTTTTTCTTAGAAAAATAAAGAGATTGGAGTAGAAACCTGACAGGTATAAGATGGATAACCCCCATGTGTTCTAGATCATGAACAGACTGCAAGAGGCAGTTGTCTTCAAAGAAGTTTGTAGAAGTGCAACAGAAAGAACTGTCCTCAAGGAGGCCTGGTTCGAAAACCTATTCTTTTTTCCAGAGAAAATCTAGATACATTGTTCCCATTGCAGCAAAGGATTCTGGGAAAGATATATAAATGAGGAACCTCATGCCTCACCTATACTTCAATCTGTATTTAGGAAAATTTCCCTTAAGCCTTTGCAACAAAGAATATACAGCTTTTAAAGGACCATTAAACCCAAAATTTTTATTTCATGATTCAGATAGAGAATACTGTTTTAAACAACTTTCTAATTTACTTCTATTATCTAATTTGCTGCAATCTTTAGATATCCTTTGTTTGTTAAAGAAATAGTAATGCACATTAGTGAGCCAATCACATGAGGCATCTATGTGCAGCCACCAATCAGAAGCTACTGAGCCTATCTAGATATGCTTTTCAGGAAAGAATATAAAGAGATTGAAGCAAATTAGACAATAGAAGTAAATTAGAAAGTTGTTTAAAATGGTATTCTCTATCTGAATCATGAAAGAAAAAAATGTGGGTTTAATGTCCCTTTAAGCTTAGTCAGGGTTAGTACAGCAATTCAGAAACAACCAAGGACAGCTGTTTTGTGATAATTATGCCACTCATTTTGGAGTAGGTTCAACTTCTTGTATCCCTGGGAGATGATGATTAAAAACCCAGGGATTTATAGCCGAAAAAAAAAAAATATCCTGGAAGAAAGTCAAACGGTCACCTATCGGATCTAAATCTGGGTCGGGGGCCGCACCTTCATGCAGATTTAGAGTTGGAAGCGGATATCTTGTTTAGCTTGTAGCACATTGCCTTATGGAAAGAGATTATAGTCTGTAGAAACCAAGACTACCAAGCAATATTAAAGCCCTAATGCTTTATGCTAGGAGAGAAAACGCATGTTTACCACATTAATATTAAAAGGGACATAAAACAGGTTGCCCTAAAAGGGCTAATTAATAGTTTGCATAAAAAATTGCTTAAAAATTGCTCCCAAGTTTTCTAAAATAATTTTCAAAAATAAGCAAAATTAATTACATAGCTAAGCTGCCTGGAGCAGCCAACTCCACCCCTCTAATCAGTGTTTAGACACAGGCATTGTATTTCAACTAAATTCATAGCTTCTAGGCATGCTCCAGCAGATAATCCCTGTTCACTTTTGCATTCTACCAAAAGAACAATAGATATAGATACAGCCATAGAAGGAAATGTGTGGGGGGAGTGCAGGTCCAAAAACAAGATCACCACAAGGCATAGCATTAAGTCTGATAAATTCCATGTCAACATCATAGATATATTTAAAAACAGTTTTCCTGTATGGACACACTTTCAGGAGATGAGCCTGGATTCAATCCAGTGCCCCCTTTGTTCCTGGTACTCTGTGCTGTCAGATCACCACTGATGGAAATGTATTCAAGTAGAGTAGAATGGCTTTGCAAACCTACAAATAAGTTCTCGTCAGGGAGAAAATCAATTAATTGGTTGTAAGATATCATCAGCTGACAAAATGTGTATATGCTTTTTTAGTATATTCACTACCTCATTATACTGTTGTATAATACGATAGTATTTACCACAGAATTCAGCCAACAGTATAATACTAATATTTTGTCAGCTGATGTTATCTTACAACCACATATAAAAAATTGCAAATTTGTTCCTAAAAAATCTAGGACTCTTGCACAAATGTTGTCACCCAGTCAGGATACAAAAAAAGATCATAATAAACCAGGTACCTGGCTAAACAAAATAGGTCATTTTAAATGTGGCAGTAGAATCTGTTATGCATGTCCCAACATATGTTTGGGAAAACAATTTACTAGTCAAGTAACAGGTAGGACCTTTGATATTAACTTCTATGCTAATTGTAGCTCTCAGTTTGTTGTTTATTTATTGACATGCAATATTTGCCTCTGCCAATATGTTGGTAAAACTACTAGAATGGTCAGAACCAGGATCAATGAACATGTGAGAGATGTCAAAAATTACAACAAAGATTCTGCTGTAGCAAACCATTTCAATGGTTTCCATTTCACACATATAGTAAAGTTGTCATTACAAATTATTGATGAAGCCAGACTCCCCCCTAGGGGAGGGGACAAAGTAAAAATTATTGATAAAAAAGAACTATATTGGATTCTTAAATTACAAACCTTAAGTCCATCTGGCATGAACAGAGAATGCAATATTAATTATTTTATTGATAATTAGCTGTTTCTTGAGTTTATGTTACACTTAATAAATTTGCCATCATCAATGCTTAAGAAAAGAAAGATCACACAATTATTGTTTTCTGTGTTATCTGTTTTGAGATTCAACATGAATGTCTGTTTTGCTCATGTGTTTATTTTTCTTTTTTCTTTTTCTTTTTTCTATTTATCTTTTTCTGCCATATACAATTTTTAATATATTTTCAATATTTGTCAATATAGTTAAACACATGGATACTACGGATCATTTAGCATTTTGTTTATATATGGCTTATATACTGTTTACCAACTGTTTATGTATAGTGTTTAGTAATGTACATATACACATATATTGTTTATGCATAGCATTTTGTAAAAGTATGAATTACCGCTGTCTAAGGGTATTTTGGGTCTACTCCACTTTTGTAGTTAAATTAAGCCATTTAAATGTATTAACTCTGTGTCCAGTAGTATGAACTTTGTTTTTAACTGTTCTGTTTGTATGATGGTTACGAAGCGGTTAATACTGAGGCTTCCATCGGTTTCTACAGAGACCCTAGTCTATGAGTAAGCGCCTGTAGGGGGCGTGAAATGCGTCAAGTCCCAGGTGCTGAACCAAAAATGGGCCGGCTCCCAAGCTTAAATGCTTGCTTTTTTAAATAAAGATACTAAGAGAAAGAAGAAAATTTGATAATAGGAGTAAATTAGAAAGGTACTTAAAATTGCATGCAAGCAAAACTGGAAGAGTTAGTTACCGTATCTGGCCAAATGGAACAAGTTTGTGAACCCTGGCTTGTTCCCTGTTTGATTGAGAGCTTGCATTTGAATGGTTGTATTAGGGACCCAGGTTTTGGAAGAGACCTTGACGTGGTACCCGGGCTTGTCCCATTTGGCCAGATGCGGTAACTAACTCTTCCAGTTTTGCTTTTAATCTTAGCTGAGAGCTTGTAAGCGAGTTCTGGACTTTCTCTGTGTGTTGTATAATATATATATATATATATATATATATATATATATATATATATATATATATATATATATATATATATACATATACACTGTGTGCAGAATTATTAGGCAAATGAGTATTTTGACCACATCATCCTCTTTATGCATGTTGTCTTACTCCAAGCTGTATAGGCTCGAAAGCCTACTACCAATTAAGCATATTAGGTGATGTGCATCTCTGTAATGAGAAGGGGTGTGGCCTAATGACATCAACACCCTATATCAGGTGTGCATAATTATTAGGGAACTTCCTTTCCTTTGGCAAAATGGGTCAAAAGAAGGACTTGACAGGCTCAGAAAAGTCAAAAATAGTGAGATACCTTGCAGAGGGATGCAGCACTCTTAAAATTGCAAAGCTTCTGAAGTGTGGTCATCGAACAATCAAGCGTTTCATTCAAAATAGTCAACAGGGTCACCAGAAGCGTGTGGAAAAACCAAGGCGCAAAATAACTGCCCATGAACTGAGAAAAGTCAAGCATGCAGCTGCCAAGATGCCACTTGCCACCAGTTTGGCCATATTTCAGAGCTGCAAAATCACTGGAGTGCCCAAAAGCACAAGGTGTGCAATACTCAGAGACATGGCCAAGGTAAGAAAGGCTGAAAGACGACCACCACTGAACAAGACACACAAGCTGAAACGTCAAGACTGGGCCAAGAAATATCTCAAGACTGATTTTTCTAAGGTTTTATGGACTGATGAAATGAGAGTGAGTCTTGATGGGCCAGATGGATGGGCCCGTGGCTGGATTGGTAAAGGGCAGAGAGCTCCAGTCCGACTCAGACGCCAGCAAGGTGGAGGTGGAGTACTGGTTTGGGCTGGTATCATCAAAGATGAGCTTGTGGGGCCTTTTCGGGTTGAGGATGGAGTCAAGCTCAACTCCCAGTCCTACTGCCAGTTTCTGGAAGACACCTTCTTCAAGCAGTGGTACAGGAAGAAGTCTGCATCCTTCAAGAAAAACATGATTTTCATGCAGGACAATGCTCCATCACACGCGTCCAAGTACTCCACAGCGTGGCTGGCAAGAAAGGGTATAAAAGAAGAAAATCTAATGACATGGCCTCCTTGTTCACCTGATCTGAACCCCATTGAGAACCTGTGGTCCATCATCAAATGTGAGATTTACAAGGAGGGAAAACAGTACACCTCTCTGAACAGTGTCTGGGAGGCTGTGGTTGCTGCTGCACGCAATGTTGATGGTGAACAGATCAAAACACTGACAGAATCCATGGATGGCAAGCTTTTGAGTGTCCTTGCAAAGAAAGGTGGCTATATTGGCCACTGATTTGTTTTTGTTTTGTTTTTGAATGTCAGAAATGTATATTTGTGAATGTTGAGATGTTATATTGGTTTCACTGGTAAAAATAAATAATTGAAATGGGTATATATTTGTTTTTTGTTAAGTTGCCTAATAATTATGCACAGTAATAGTCACCTGCACACACAGATATCCCCCTAAAATAGCTATAACTAAAAACAAACTAAAAACTACTTCCATAACTATTCAGCTTTGATATTAATGAGTTTTTTGGGTTCATTGAGAACATGGTTGTTGTTCAATAATAAAATTAATCCTCAAAAATACAACTTGCCTAATAATTCTGCACTCCCTGTATATTGTTTGTGTGTATATGTGTCTGAGCAGTAATTAGCAATTCAACATAAGTGAGCTATTTGTAGATATGACTCATAGTGAAACCTGCTGCTTTTGTATGAAAATGAAATCTAAAATAATCCCTATGAAACACTCTTGCATTAATGTGCAACGAAACCTGTTAACCGTGCTGGCAAAATCAACATAATCAACTATATATATGCATCTTCCAAACTGTGTTTGTAAGCTTTAATTCAATCATTCACTGTGGTGTCAAAATGCTCCTATTGAGTGTATTAACACATAAGCTAAACTAAAGAGCTGAGAATACTGCGTAAAATAACCAGGGCAGAGCTCACGTGTAAGAAGAAATGCATTGATTTATAATGAAATTATAAATAAAGAGACATTTAGGCTAAAATAAACAGAACATAAAGAAAAGGGGATGTTGAGTCTTGAATCTGGTCTTTCTATCAGTTTTATATATTCATATTATAAAGCAGCAGTTAAGCACTACATTGCAAAATATCTGCACACACAATAAATTATTTAAATGCACAAACCCACTGATCTAATCCCTGGAATGGCAGTATCATAATAGCAACAGTGATTTAGAACTTTGTCCAGAATACAACAGGCAAATCAAAAGGGTGAAATTAATACAGCAGTTATGCAACCCCTCAAAATTGGACTGCCCAGAAAACACAAAGGCAATAAAAGGGTTAAATTACTGCCAAGTAAAACAATAAACTTAATCCCTTGATTTCTCATAATCAACACAATAGTGGTTTAAACTAGCTGCTACCATTTTTTTGATCCCTGTCCTGTATAGGGAGAGTTATATGAAGAACTGCACTGACATTACTGTAGGCCCTGCAGCCCCTTTATTAGCCCAGCCAGCTATATTTACAGCAGGCCAGGGAACAAGGTATCAGGTATCAGGCAGCTTGGGGTGGGTTTGCTAGCTATCTTTCACTGTTTTGCCCCTGCATAATCCACATATGGGAGGAAAAGTAGAGTGGAGGGCCATACTGACTGCATGTTAGCACAGTATTAATTGTGTCATGGCCAAACAGCGACTGCACAGGTGCAGTGATAGGGCAATTTTAGAGCAGCAGGTAGAATTTCTAAGTGACTGTGGCAACCTGGTGCCATTGGTCAAACCCTAGTTTATATATTCTGCTTACATCACAGTATCATTGTATTACTTTAATGGAGGCCTTCCAGTTTCACATGAACCTCCAAATAATGCACAGTGCGGCCTATAGCAAGCAAATATGCCTAAGAGTGTTTCTTAAATACATGTGAAACTGATCTTTTTAATATGCAACTAGACAAGGTTAATAAAAAATGAAATGTATGATTACCTGAAAAATTAATTTCTTTCATGGTGGTAAGAGACCACGATCCATTACTCCTAGGATTCAACTCCTGTCCACTATAAGGAGGCAAACATTCTCAAAACTTCAACAGTACTTCATCCCTCCCAACTCTCTGGTCAGGGGCGAAACTACAGGGGGTGCAGAGGTCGCAATTGCGACTGGGCCCCCAAGGGTGGGGGCCCAGCTTAAAAAAAAAAATATTTTTTTCAATAAAAAAACGTTGACCTGCCACTGCCTGCACTGATATCATGTGAGTGTGACATGATGCTTCACTAGTGTCTCTGACTACAGGGGTTAGTGTTTCTGTTTTACCCATTGGTGTTTATATGTATGTGTGTGTGTGTATGTATGTGACTGTGTGTGTGTGTATGTATGTATGTATGTGTGTGTGTATGTTTGTGGAACCAGCAAATTCCAGAATTTTTTTTACTACAGCATGGGGGGCAGGGGGTAAACAGTGTCAGTCTATAAAGTACCACTATATACAGTACGGGCAGCTGGACCATGTCACAGACTACTGTGGTCACTTTATAAAGTACTGGGGCGGGTGGGGTCAGGCCAGCCATCTCACCGACAGATTACAGACTGTGTCACTGACTCACTATATACAGTACTGGTGGGTTAAACAGTGTCACTATATACAGTAAAAGGGGGTCAGACCATCTCACAGACTGTGGGCACAGGGTACCTCCTTTTGCAGACATGTAATCTGATTCCCATTTTTTTTTATGTGTTAAAAGTAAAAAAAAAAAAAAAAAAGATATGTATCAAATTCACTTTTTTTTGGGTGGGGGGTGGCTTCTTAGATTCTTGCACCTGGGCCCTGTGGTTTCTAGTTACACCTCTGTCTCTGGTATATGAATCTGGTGTATAGCCAAGCAAAAAGAAATAGTAAAGATAGGAAAGGACAAATTAGGGAAAGTGAGATGCAAACTAGAACTGCCACCAAAAACCATTTAATGTAATAAAATTGTGAGGGTCTTGTGGTCTCTCACCACCATGAAATTATCAGGTAAGCATCAATTTTGTTTTCTTTCATAAGTTGCTGAGAGTCCACGATTCATTACTTCTGGGAATTAATACCCAAGCAGTGGAGTCCACGAGTAATTTTGGCAGGACAAACATTTTGAAAAGGCAATTTACAGTCACTGCTGCCTGAAGGACTTTCCTACAAAAAGCCGCTTCAGAAGAAGCAAAAAACATCAAAGTGATATAATTTTAGTAAAGGTATGTATAAATTACCATGTTGCTGCCTTGCATATTTTTTAAACATTTTTTAAAAGCCCAGGAAGAGAGGAAACTGATTTGGTCGAATGGGTTGCAATGCAATTTAGAGGAGACTTTCCCATCTCAAAACCAGCCTAGTGAATCAACAGTTTTAGCTAAGAAGCTAAAGTAATGGCTATGGCTTGCTGGCCTCTTCGTGAACCTGAGAAAAGAATAAAACAGAATTTATGTTTACCTGATAAATTTCTTTCTCCAACGGTGTGTCCGGTCCACGGCGTCATCCTTACTTGTGGGATATTCTCTTCCCCAACAGGAAATGGCAAAGAGCCCAGCAAAGCTGGTCACATGATCCCTCCTAGGCTCCGCCTACCCCAGTCATTCGACCGACGTTAAGGAGGAATATTAGCATAGGAGAAACCATATGGTACCGTGGTGACTGTAGTTAAAGAAAATAAATTATCAGACCTGATTAAAAAAACCAGGGCGGGCCGTGGACCGGACACACCGTTGGAGAAAGAAATTTATCAGGTAAACATAAATTCTGTTTTCTCCAACATAGGTGTGTCCGGTCCACGGCGTCATCCTTACTTGTGGGAACCAATACCAAAGCTTTAGGACACGGATGAAGGGAGGGAGCAAATCAGGTCACCTAAATGGAAGGCACCACGGCTTGCAAAACCTTTCTCCCAAAAATAGCCTCAGAAGAAGCAAAAGTATCAAACTTGTAAAATTTGGTAAAAGTGTGCAGTGAAGACCAAGTCGCTGCCCTACATATCTGATCAACAGAAGCCTCGTTCTTGAAGGCCCATGTGGAAGCCACAGCCCTAGTGGAATGAGCTGTGATTCTTTCAGGAGGCTGCCGTCCGGCAGTCTCGTAAGCCAATCTGATGATGCTTTTAATCCAAAAAGAGAGAGAGGTAGAAGTTGCTTTTTGACCTCTCCTTTTACCTGAATAAACAACAAACAAGGAAGATGTTTGTCTAAAATCCTTTGTAGCATCTAAATAGAATTTTAGAGCGCGAACAACATCCAAATTGTGCAACAAACGTTCCTTCTTTGAAACTGGTTTCGGACACAGAGAAGGCACGATAATCTCCTGGTTAATGTTTTTGTTAGAAACAACTTTCGGAAGAAAACCAGGTTTAGTACGTAAAACCACCTTATCTGCATGGAACACCAGATAAGGAGGGGAACACTGCAGAGCAGATAATTCTGAAACTCTTCTAGCAGAAGAAATTGCAACTAAAAACAAAACTTTCCAAGATAATAACTTAATATCAACGGAATGTAAGGGTTCAAACGGAACCCCCTGAAGAACTGAAAGAACTAAATTGAGACTCCAAGGAGGAGTCAAAGGTTTGTAAACAGGCTTAATTCTAACCAAAGCCTGAACAAAGGCTTGAACATCTGGCACAGCTGCCAGCTTTTTGTGAAGTAACACCGACAAGGCAGAAATCTGTCCCTTCAGGGAACTTGCCGATAATCCTTTTTCCAATCCTTCTTGAAGGAAGGATAGAATCCTAGGAATCTTAACCTTGTCCCAAGGGAATCCTTTAGATTCACACCAACAGATATATTTTTTCCAAATTTTGTGGTAAATCTTTCTAGTTACAGGCTTTCTGGCCTGAACAAGAGTATCGATAACAGAATCTGAGAAACCTCGCTTCGATAAAATCAAGCGTTCAATCTCCAGGCAGTCAGCTGGAGTGAAACCAGATTCGGATGTTCGAACGGACCCTGAACAAGAAGGTCTCGTCTCAAAGGTAGCTTCCAAGGTGGAGCCGATGACATATTCACCAGATCTGCATACCAAGTCCTGCGTGGCCACGCAGGAGCTATCAAGATCACCGACGCCCTCTCCTGATTGATCCTGGCTACCAGCCTGGGAATGAGAGGAAACGGCGGAAACACATAAGCTAGTTTGAAGGTCCAAGGTGCTACTAGTGCATCCACTAGAGCTGCCTTGGGATCCCTGGATCTGGACCCGTAACAGGGAACTTTGAAGTTCTGACGAGAGGCCATTAGATCCATGTCTGGAATGCCCCACAGCTGAGTGACTAGGGCAAAGATTTCCGGATGGAGTTCCCACTCCCCCGGATGCAATGTCTGACGACTCAGAAAATCCGCTTCCCAATTTTCCACTCCCGGGATGTGGATAGCAGACAGGTGGCAGGAGTGAGACTCCGCCCATAGAATAATCTTGGTCACTTCCTCCATCGCTAGGGAACTCCTTGTTCCCCCCTGATGGTTGATGTACGCAACAGTCGTCATGTTGTCTGATTGAAACCGTATGAACTTGGTCCTTGCTAGCTGAGGCCAAGCCTTGAGAGCATTGAATATCGCTCTCAGTTCCAGAATATTTATCGGTAGAAGAGATTCTTCCCGAGACCAAAGACCCTGAGCTTTCAGGGATCCCCAGACCGCGCCCCAGCCCGTCAGACTGGCGTCGGTCGTGACAATGACCCACTCTGGTCTGCGGAATGTCATCCCTTGTGACAGGTTGTCCAGGGACAGCCACCAACGGAGTGAGTCTCTGGTCCTCTGATTTACTTGTATCTTTGGAGACAAGTCTGTATAGTCCCCATTCCACTGACTGAGCATGCACAGTTGTAATGGTCTTAGATGGATGCGCGCAAAAGGAACTATGTCCATTGCCGCTACCATCAACCCGATCACTTCCATGCACTGAGCTACGGAAGGAAGAGGAACGGAATAAAGAATCCGACAAGAGTCCAGAAGCTTTGTTATTCTGGCCTCTGTTAGAAAAATCCTCATTTCTGAGGAATCTATAATTGTTCCCAAGAAGGGAACCCTTGTTGACGGGGATAGAGAACTCTTTTCCACGTTCACTTTCCAGCCGTGAGATCTGAGAAAGGCCAGGACGATGTCCGTGTGAGCCTTTGCTCGAGGGAGGGACGACGCTTGAATCAGAATGTCGTCCAGGTAGGGTACTACTGCAATGCCCCTTGGTCTTAGCACCGCTAGAAGGGACCCTAGTACCTTTGTGAAAATCCTTGGAGCAGTGGCTAATCCGAAAGGAAGCGCCACGAACTGGTAATGTTTGTCCAGGAATGCAAACCTTAGGAACCGATGATGTTCCTTGTGGATAGGAATATGTAGATACGCATCCTTTAAATCCACCGTGGTCATGAATTGACCTTCCTGGATGGAAGGAAGGATAGTTCGAATGGTTTCCATCTTGAACGATGGGACCTTGAGAAATTTGTTTAAGATCTTGAGATCTAGGATTGGTCTGAACGTTCCCTCTTTTTTGGGAACTATGAACAGATTGGAGTAGAACCCCATCCCTTGTTCTCTCAATGGAACAGGATGAATCACTCCCATTTTTAACAGGTCTTCTACACAATGTAAGAACGCCTGTCTTTTTATGTGGTCTGAAGACAACTGAGACCTGTGGAACCTCCCCCTTGGGGGAAGTCCCTTGAATTCCAGAAGATAACCCTGGGAGACTATTTCTAGCGCCCAAGGATCCAGAACATCTCTTGCCCAAGCCTGAGCGAAGAGAGAGAGTCTGCCCCCCACCAGATCCGGTCCCGGATCGGGGGCCAATATTTCATGCTGTCTTGGTAGCAGTGGCAGGTTTCTTGGCCTGCTTTCCCTTGTTCCAGCCTTGCATTGGTCTCCAAGCTGGCTTGGCCTGAGAAGTATTACCCTCTTGCTTAGAGGACGTAGCACCTTGGGCTGGTCCGTTTTTACGAAAGGGACGAAAATTAGGTCTATTTTTTGCCTTGAAAGGCCGATCCTGAGGAAGGGCATGGCCCTTACCCCCAGTGATATCAGAGATAATCTCTTTCAAGTCAGGACCAAACAGCGTTTTCCCCTTGAAAGGAATGTTTAGTAGCTTGTTCTTGGAAGACGCATCAGCCGACCAAGATTTCAACCAAAGCGCTCTGCGCGCCACAATAGCAAACCCAGAATTCTTAGCCGCTAACTTAGCCAATTGCAAAGAGGCGTCTAGAGTGAAAGAATTAGCCAATTTGAGAGCATTGACTCTGTCCATAATCTCCTCATAAGGAGGAGAGTCACTATCGAGCACCTTAATCAGTTCATCAAACCAGAAATATGCGGCTGTAGTGACAGGGACAATGCATGAAATGGGTTGTAGAAGGTAACCCTGCTGAACAAACATCTTTTTAAGCAAACCTTCTAATTTTTTATCCATAGGATCTTTGAAAGCACAACTATCCTCTATGGGAATAGTGGTGCGTTTGTTTAAAGTAGAAACCGCTCCCTCGACCTTGGGGACTGACTGCCATAAGTCCTTTCTGGGGTCGACCATAGGAAACAATTTTTTAAATATGGGGGGAGGGACGAAAGGAATACCGGGCCTTTCCCATTCTTTATTAACAATGTCCGCCACCCGCTTGGGTATAGGAAAAGCTTCTGGGAGCCCCGGCACCTCTAGGAACTTGTCCATTTTACATAGTTTCTCTGGGATGACCAAATTTTCACAATCATCCAGAGTGGATAATACCTCCTTAAGCAAAATGCGGAGATGTTCCAATTTAAATTTAAATGTAATCACATCAGATTCAGCCTGCTGAGAAATGTTCCCTAAATCAGTAATTTCTCCCTCAGACAAAACCTCCCTGGCCCCCTCAGATTGGGTTAGGGGCCCTTCAGAGATATTAATATCAGCGTCGTCATGCTCTTCAGTAACTAAAACAGAGCATCCACGCTTACGCTGACAAGGGTTCATTTTGGCTAAAATGTTTTTGACAGAATTATCCATTACAGCCGTTAATTGTTGCATAGTAAGGAGTATTGGCGCGCTAGATGTACTAGGGGCCTCCTGAGTGGGCAAGACTCGTGTAGACGAAGGAGGGAATGATGCAGTACCATGCTTACTCCCCTCACTTGAGGAATCATCTTGGGCATCATTGTCATTATCACATAAATCACATTTATTTAAATGAATAGGAATTCTGGCTTCCCCACATTCAGAACACAGTCTATCTGGTAGTTCAGACATGTTAAACAGGCATAAACTTGATAAGAAAGTACAAAAAACGTTTGGAAATAAAACCGTTACTGTCACTTTAAATTTTAAACTGAACACACTTTATTACTGCAATTGCGAAAAAACATGAAGGAATTGTTCAAAATTCACCAAACTTTCACCACAGTGTCTTAAAGCCTTGAAAATATTGCACACCAATTTTGGAAGCTTTAACCCTTAAAATAACGGAACCGGAGCCGTTTTAAGCTTTAACCCCTTTACAGTCCCTGGTATCTGCTTTGCTGAGACCCAACCAAACCCAAAGGGGAATACGATACCAAATGACGCCTTCAGAAGTCTTTTATAAGTATCAGAGCTCCTCTCACATGCGACTGCATGCCATGCCTCTCAAAAACAAGTGCGCAACACCGGCGCGAAAATGAGACTCTGCCTATGCTTTGGGAAAGCCCCTAAAGAATAAGGTGTCTAAAACAGTGCCTGCCGATATTATTATATCAAAATACCCAGAATAAATGATTCCTCAAGGCTAAATAAGTGTTAATATCAATCGATTTAGCCCAAAAAAGGTCTACAGTCTAAATAAGCCCTTGTGAAGCCCTTATTTACAATCGTAATAAACATGGCTTACCGGATCCCATAGGGAAAATGACAGCTTCCAGCATTACATCGTCTTGTTAGAATGTGTCATACCTCAAGCAGCAAAGGACTGCAAACTGTTCCCCCAACTGAAGTTAATTGCTCTCAACAGTCCTGTGTGGAACAGCCATGGATTTTAGTTACGGTTGCTAAAATCATTTTCCTCATACAAACAGAATTCTTCATCTCTTTTCTGTTTCTGAGTAAATAGTACGTACCAGCACTATTTGAAAATAACAAACTCTTGATTGAATAATGAAAAACTACAGTTAAACACTAAAAAACTCTAAGCCATCTCCGTGGAGATGTTGCCTGTACAACGGCAAAGAGAATGACTGGGGTAGGCGGAGCCTAGGAGGGATCATGTGACCAGCTTTGCTGGGCTCTTTGCCATTTCCTGTTGGGGAAGAGAATATCCCACAAGTAAGGATGACGCCGTGGACCGGACACACCTATGTTGGAGAAATAAAATTAGAGGAATGTCTACAATCCTTTGTAACATGTAAATAGAATTCTGAGGCTCCCACTACATCTCAATTATGAAAAAGCCTTTCTCTTTGCATTCTGACAATCAAAAAAAAAGAGAGAAGAACCTACAATGTCACTTTAAGTTAAAAAAAACCAACACTTTATGCTGGTGAAAAAACAAATAACCTTGCCAGAAAAAGCAGAACTCTAGCAGAAGATATTGAAACAATACCTTCCAGGACAGAAACTGAATGTCTAAACTGTGCATAGACTCAAAAGGAGAAACCTGCAAAACCAAATTAAGGTGCCAAGTAGGAGAAATTAGATTTTCACACCAGGAAAGAAAACTGTCAAAAATTTTGTGATAGATTTTTTTTGTAACAGGCATACTGGCCTGAATTAAGGTTTCAACTACATCATCGGAAAAAACTCTTTGTTTTAATCTTAGGCATTCAATCTTCAAGCCTTCAAGTTGAGAGACAAGAGAAGGGGCGCTTGAGACAGAAGGTTGTGACTCTCAGTGAAAGTGACCACGAAGGACAACTTTACCAGTTCACGAACCAGGGAGCTGCTAGAGAATCTATCCCCTCCGCCTGTGGTTTTCTGCATCTTACAAAATATTTGGAAAGTTTGTTTTCTAATAAAAAGCAATTAGGTCTATCTCTGGTAGACCCCAACTTACCACAACCTGATTGAAGATATCCAGATAAATAGACCTTTCCTTAAAATGAAGGGATTGGTGACTGAGATAGACACTGCTTCCCAGTTGATTAAACCTGGGCTAAGAATTGCAGAAACTGTAGAGGAATGTTACTCTAAGTCAAAATGTGGGGAAATTCCTTCATCACTAGGGAACTGCAGGTTCCCCCTTGATAATTTATATAAGCCACAGATGTGACATTCAGATAAGTCTCTTCTTTCAGGAGAGACCAGCTCTGAAGGGCTCAGAAGATTGAACTGAGTTCTAGGATATTTATTCGTAACCTCGCTTCCTGAGGAGACCAAACTCCTTGTGCTCTGCTGGTGTCAGGATTCATAAGTTATCCTTCCCCTTTAAGAAGGTGGGAGATTCAGTTGCAACATCAATCACCTTTCACAAATCCTTTATAAACCACCACCCACTATTTCATGTTACTTGATTATTGAACAAGCTAGTTCCCTCTATGCTGATCTTCAGCTGTATTGATTCTTCATTTAAGGTGTTACAGTTTCACCCTGACTGCTGCTCTGAACCAGAGCCTGCACTGAAACCTGTATATTTTGTGCTGTGGCTATTCCTCAGCATTTCCTCTTCAGCAAACAGGCTGAACCATTCCTCTGAAATCATCCCGGCAACTGGCAACTGGCTGGTAGCAAGCTCACCATTAAAGGGACATGAAACCCAAAAGTTTTCTTTCATGATTCAGATAGAGCATGCAAGTTTAAACACCTTTCCATTTTACTTCTATTATCTAATTTGCTTCATTCTATTTGTATCCTTTGTTGAAAAGCATCTCTAGATAGGCTCAGGAGCAAGATGCTGTTTGGTTCAGCAAGCACTACCCATGTGCTGAACCAAAAATGGGCCGGCTCCTAAGCTTACATTCTTGCTTTTTCAAATAAAGATACCAAGAGGACAAAGAAAATTTGATAATAGGAGTAAATTAGAAAGCTGTCTAAAAGTGCATGCTCTATCTGAATCATGAAAGTTTAATTTTGACTAGACTATCATTTTAAGGAAATTACTCTTAGGAAAGAGACACTGATATAAGGAAAAAAAAAAATCTTTGGAACATAGATTCTCCAATCAAACTTGCGTAGAAATAAAAAAAGTCTGTTGGTATGAGATACACAGCTAAAGGTAAAGTTAAAGCCTGAACCAAGATATCATTCAGTTTTGAAGCCACCAAAATACCTTAAGCTTTTATTACAGAAAAGAGAGTTCTCAGAACTTTGGTAAAAATTCTGGGAGCTATAGCTAAACCAATAAGGAAGGGCAACAAACTGAAAGTGTAATGAAAGACATACCGTAGAAATGGGAAGTGGTCTTTGTGGATAGGGATATGAAAGTAGACATCCTTCAAAACTATCATGGATAAATATGGTCCCTGCTGAACCAGAAGGAGAAAAGTCCAAATTGTTTCTATTTTTAAAGTAGGAACCCTGAGAAAGCTGTTAAGAGTTTTTATATAGGATAGACCTGTGAGTTACCTCTTTTATTGGAACAATAAAGATGCTTGAGTAGAAACGCTGGATTTTTTCCAACAGAGGAACCGGAACTATGACTCCCATGAGTTCCAGGTCTAATACAGCTTGAAGAAAAGGCAGTTGGGTATACAGGGTCCTTTAAAACAGGAGACAGAAGAAACTTTTCTCTGGGAGGTATGATTTGAAGCCTGTTCTGTAACCAAGGGATATGTATAGAACCCAAGGAACTAGAACAGATTGAGACCAGGGGTCCCTAAAAAGGTGTAATCTGCCCCCTACCAGAAAAGAACCTAGATCGGAGACTGCACCTTTTTGGCTTCCTTAAAGGGACACTGAACCCAATAATTTTCTTTCATGATTCAGATAGAACATGCAATTTTAAGCCACTTTCTAATTTATTCCTATTATCAATTTTTCTTCGTTCTCTTGCTATCTTTATTTTAAAAAGACGACATCTAAGCTTTTTTTTTTATTGGTGGATGAGTTTATCCACCAATCAGCAAGAACAACCCAGGTTGATCACCAAAAATCGTCGAAACTTGCTTTCTTGCATTTCAAATAAATTTACCAAGAGAATGAAGAAAATTTGATAACAGGAGTAAATTAGAAAGTTGCTTAAAATGTCATGCTCTATCTGAATTACGAAAGAAAAAATTTGGGTACAGTGTCCCTTTAACTGAATGGCCTAGCTCCAAATGGAATCAGAAGATTCCTGTTTCTGAAAAAGAGGTAGAAGACTTGTGGTTCCTTGACTAACAAAACAAACAAAAATGTCTGACAGGTCCATTCTTTCTATTAGACTTTTTGTCCTGAGAAAGAAAAGCTCCTTTACCTCCAATCTCAGTAGAATTAATTGAGTCTAGACCAGGCCTAAACAAGATCATCACTTGAAAGGGGAGAGATAAAAGTCTAGCATTGTAAACCATGTCAGCTGACCATGATTTCAACTATAAGGCTCTTCTAGTCAGAACAGCTATAGTCATATTTCTAGCATTTATCTTAACTATATCAATAATTGCAAAACAATTGAAAGCATTTGCATATTTTATGAGTTTCAATTAATGTTGAAAAGCTCCCTCTGCAGAAACATCTGATAAGTCATCAGAAAGATTGTCACACCACAGAGTAGAAGCTGCAGTCACACAAGCTATACTGATTGCTAGTCTGAACAGAAAATCCGATTGTTGAAAAATCTGTGAAAAGACTCTAATTTGCGGTTTAAATGGATCTATCTACTAATATATAAAGTAAAGTAAATATTTCTCCACTTAGGAATGGTTTCCCAAAGCTCTATACTAGAAGCTGGTAAAGGATGCATCTTTTTACATTTTGACAGACATCTGAGGCTTAGGATATTGTGCATCTAGAGTACATAAAAACTCATTGAGTATAGTAAAAAGATGTTCTCTCTCAAACATAAAGTAGGAGAAATTAGAATTCTAATCATCAGATGTTAATTCACTTTCAGAGGAAAAATTTGAAGAATCAGGATCTGACTTAAAAAAGGAGTGTTTAGCTGAACTGCTCTTTTGAGATTCAGAATTGGCAGTCAAACTGACTGAAGTTTGAACTTCAGATACAGTTCTTTTGCTCTTACGTGGAGCAAGGCCGGATTGGCCTACCAGGATAACAGGAGATTTTCCGGTGGGCTGCAGCAGCTGGGGCTGGAAAACTACAATTTAAAGCGGTGATCAACTAATGCAATTGGGTTGTAGGGAACCTATATAACCACAATCAGTTCGGCCCCGACGTAGAGGAGGCATATCCACCAACAATTGTTAAGCACCAAAAATTAAAACCTGGATCAAAATCTGAAGAACTCCCTTGTACTGAACAGACAGAGGGAGGATAGATACCTTAAGAAGCAAGAGCAACAAAAGATTGGTTAGCATGCATAATGTGATCCATAAATAAATTGCAAAACTGAGCATGAGGAATGACACACATTTGAACCAGGTAAAAATAAAATCAGATGATCTACAGACGTGGCTGAATGTATTGGTGCCCTTGCATTTTAAAGTATTGATACCCTTGTATTTTATAAGAGAAACACAAGAAGGCTGGTCTGGAGTTTGCCAAAATGCATATTGATAAGCCACAGTCCTTCTGGGAGCTACAGAAAACACTTGTGCTATGAAATATTAGGTTAATATTTTTGCCACTATAATTTGTTTTCTTGTTTAAAGTAATATGTGAAGTCATAAATCAAAAGTAAAGTCTTTGTTCCATTACATTTGACATAAAGAATGGTGGATAACAAATACTTTTGTCAATTGTTACTTAATTTAGAGAAAAATTTGTGTTTTTCTATAAAAGTAGAAGGGTATAAATACTGAACCTTCTAAAGGGTCTTGAGCTAAAATAGTGGGGACAGTTCCAGCATGCTCCATAAGAAATTAAGAATACAAACAATAATAATAAAATTGATACCACAAATATTTATTGAGATACAACAAAAATAATATCAGAAACAAAAATGTATCTAAATCATCAGGGTCATATAGCTTTAAGAAATGAGACATATAATGACAGCAAGACTGAGTAAAACCCTCTTAGTGTAGAAGAAAAAAAATTGCACAAAATGAATAATAAATGTACATACATAATAATCCCAGCATAGTGTAGTTATCCCCTCCACACTGCGACCTTAGGATAAATGCTAGAATGAGTGAAAGTCTTTACCTCAGAGAAAATAAAAAAACAAAGGCGGATATTAGCACAGCGAGAAAACCTTTACCACAGCGCTGCTAAATAACTTTAAATGCTGCACTGAAAACAATGTAAAACATGGAGCACGCTTAGCCTAGTCGGGTGCACAGTTCAGTAGAGCAGATGGGAAATAAGGAACTAGATTTAAAAAAGCTGGTGCATTCTCTCTTTTTTTTTTGCTGCATAGAGAAAAAAAACTAGTAAAGTTACTTATAAAAGAACATCAGGGGCCCGATCCGATAAAAATCGTCGCCCGCAAAAGCTGGCGACGCCAATATTTGCGCTGGTTTGGTATCCTATATACGGCGTAACTTAGAAGTTACGCGCGTATATTTCTGCCGTCGCCCGTAGTTTTTTGGGCCATAGGCAGGTATAACAAACCAGCGCAGTTTGGTATCCAATATACAGCGTAAGGACTTACGTGGCGAAAATGGAGAAATCTTACTCCATTTTCACCTCGCCACAAAAAGCAGCCGTAAGAAGCCTTACGCTGACTATTGGAGCCCCGTAACTCCCTAAACTACCTGCTAAATAAACCTAACACCTAACGCATGCGCAATGTCTATCTAGCTGTCAACCGTGATCTGCTAAATTAAACCTAACACCTAACGCATGCGCAATGTCTATCTACCTGTCAACCGCGATCCCCCGCCGCAATCCCTAATAAAGTTATTAACCCCTAAACCGCCGCTCCCAGACCCCGCCGCCATCTACATAAACTAACCCCCTACTGTGAGCCCGTAAAACCGCCACCATCTACCTTATCTATCCCCTAATGTGAACCCCTAAAACCGCCGCCATCTACCTTATCTATCCCCTAATCTGACCCCTTACACCGCTGCCACCTATATAAAAATTATTAATCCCTAATCTAATACCCCTATACCCCCGCCAGCTATATTAATATTATTAACCCCTAATCTAATATCCCTAAAGTAATAAGCCTTAAAAGGGCCTTTTGCGGGGCTTTGCCCCAAAGTAAACAGCTCTTTTGCCCTATAACCTGCCCTCCCTACACCGCCGCCACCTATATTAATAGTATTAACCCCTAATGTAAGCCCCTTACACCGCCGCCATCTATATTAAAATTATTAACCCCTAATTTAATCTACCTACCCCGCCGCCAGCTATATTATCTATATTAACCCTAAGTATATTATAGTTAATATACGGCTAGATTTAGAGTTTTGTCGGTAACGACCCGCGTAGCTAACGCTGGCTTTTTTCTGGCCGCACCTTTAAAATAACTCTGGTATTGAGAGTCCACAGAATGGCTGCGTTAGGCTCCAAAAAGGGAGCGTACAGGCATATTTAACGCCACTGCAACTCTCGATACCAGAGTTGCTTACGGAAGCGGCCAGCTTCAAAAACGTGCTCGTGCACGATTCCCCCATAGAAAACAATGGGGCTGTTTGAGCTGAAAAAAAACCTAACACCTGCATAAAAGCCGCGTTCAGCTCCTAATGCAGCCCCATTGTTTGCTATGGGGAAACACTTCCTACGTCTGCACCTAACACCCTAACATGTACCCCGAGTCTAAACACCCCTAGGCTTACACTTATTAACCCCTAATCTGCCGCCCCCGCTATCGCTGACCCCTGCATATTATTATTAACCCCTAATCTGCCGCTCCGTAAACCGCCGCTACTTACATTATCCCTATGTACCCCTAATCTGCTGCCCTAACATCGCCGACCCCTATATTATATTTATTAACCCCTAATCTGCCCCCCACAACGTCGCCTCCACCTGCCTACACTTATTAACCCCTAATCTGCCGAGCGGACCGCACCGCTATTATAATAAAGTTATTAACCCCTAATCCGCCTCACTAACCCTATAATAAATAGTATTAACCCCTAATCTGCCCTCCCTAACATCGCCGACACCTAACTTCAAACATTAACCCCTAATCTGCCGACTGGAGCTCACCGCTATTCTAATAAATGTATTAACCTCTAAAGCTAAGTCTAACCCTAACACTAACACCCCCCGAAGTTAAATATAATTTAAATCTAACGAAATTAATTAACTCTTATTAAATAAATTATTCCTATTTAAAGCTAAATACTTACCTGTAAAATAAATCCTAATATAGCTACAATATAAATTATAATTATATTGTAGCTATTTTAGGATTAATATTTATTTTACAGGCAACTTTGTATTTATTTTAACCAGGTACAATAGCTATTAAATAGTTAAGAACTATTTAATAGCTAAAATAGTTAAAATAATTACAAATTTACCTGTAAAATAAATCCTAACCTAAGTTACAATTAAACCTAACGCTACACTATCAATAAATAAATTAAATAAAATACCTACAATTACCTACAATTAAACCTAACACTACACTATCAATAAATGAATTAAATACAATTCCTACAAATAAATACAATTAAATAAACTAACTAAAGTACAAAAAATAAAAAAGAACTAAGTTACAAAAAATAAAAAAATATTTACAAACATCAGAAAAATATTACAACAATTTTAAACTAATTACACCTACTCTAAGCCCCCTAATAAAATAACAAAGACCCCCAAAATAAAAAAAATGCCCTACCCTATTCTAAATTACTAAAGTTCAAAGCTCTTTTACCTTACCAGCCCTGAACAGGGCCCTTTGCGGGGCATGCCCCAAAGAATTCAGCTCTTTTGCCTGTAAAAAAAAAACACATACAATACCCCCCCCCAACATTACAACCCACCACCCACATACCCCTAATCTAACCCAAACCCCCCTTAAATAAACCTAACACTAAGCCCCTGAAGATCTTCCTACCTTGTCTTCACCTCACCGGGTATCACACCGATCCGTCCTGGCTCCGATATCTTCATCCAACCCAAGAGGGGGCTAGACATCCATCATCCGACGGCTGAAGAAGTCCAGAAGAGGCTCCAAAGTCTTCATCCTATCCGGGAAGAAGAGTAGATCCGGACCGGCAACCATCTTCTTCCAAGCGGCATCTTCTATCTTCATCTGATGAGGACCGGCTCCATCTTGAAGACCTCCACCGCGGACCCATCTTCTTCCGACGACGACTTCCCGATGAATGACGGTTCCTTTAAGGGACGTCATCCAAGATGGCTAATTACACCTATTTTAAGCTAATTACACCTATTCTAAGCCCCCTAATAAAATAATAAACCCCCAAAATAAAAAAATGCCCTACCCTATTCTAAATTAAACAAGTTCAAAGCTCTTTTACCTTACCAGCCCTTAAAAGGGCCTTTTGCGGGGCATGCCCCAAAGAAAACTGCTCTTTTGCCTGAAAAAAAGACACAATACCACCCCCCAACATTACAACCCACCACCCACATACCCCTAATCTAACCCAAACCCCCCTTAAATAAACCTAACACTACCCTCCTGAAGATCTCCCTACCTTGTCTTCACCCAACCAGGCCAAACTCCTCATCCAATCCGGGCGATGTCTATCCAAGCCAATATATTTGTAGTTTATTTAATTTATTGATAGTGTAGGTGTATTTGTAACTTAGGTTAGGATTTATTTTACAGGTAAATTGGTTATTATTTTAACTAGGTAGCTATTAAATAGTTATTAACTATTTAATAGCTATTGTACCTAGTTAAAATAAATACCAAGTTACCTGTAAAATAAATATAAACCCTAAAATAGCTACAATGTAATTATTAATTACATTGTAGCTATCTTAGGGTTTATTTTATAGGTAAGTATTTAGATTTAAATAGGAATATTTTAATTAATAATATTAATATTAGATTTATTTTAATAAGAGTTTAGTTAGGGATGTTAGAGTTAGATAGGGTTATTATACTTAATATATATATAATATAATAACGATATTAACTATATTAACCCTAATATAATTAGGGTTAATATAGTTAATATAGCTGGCGGCGGTGTAGGGGGATTAGATTAGGGGTTAATACATTTATTATAGGTGGCAGCTGTGTAGGGGGATTTAGATTGTAGGCAAAAGAGCTGATTACTTTGTGACAAAGCCCCGCAAAAAGCCCTTTTAAGGGCTGGCAAAAGAGCAGTTTACTTTGGGGTAATGCCACGCAAAAAGCCCTTTTCAGGGCTATTTGTAGGGTTAGACTTAGGTTTAGTGGTAGGGATAGTTTAGTATTTTAGGGGTTAAATAATTTAATATAGATGGCGGCGGGGTAGGGGGATTAGATTAGGGGTTAATAATTTTAAAATAGATGGCGGCGGGGTAGGGGCTCACTTTAGGGGGTAGGTAAGGTAGATGGCGGCGGTGTTAGGGGCTCACTTTAGGGGGTTATAGATTTAATATAGCTGGCGGGGGGTCCGGGAGCGGCGGTTTAGGGGTTAATAACTTTATTAGTTTGCGGCGGGGTTTGGGAGCGGCGGTTTAGGGGTTAATACATTTTTTATTGTTAGGCTAGTGAGGGGGGATAGCGGATAGAGGGTTAGACGTGTCGGGCTATGTTTAGGAGGCGTGTTAGACAGTGCGGGTGATTTCATACTTTAGTCAGGTTTTGTAGGCGCCGGCAGTTTCTAACGTGGCGCAAGTCACTGGCGACGCCAGAAATTTGTACTTGCGCAGATTTCTGGACATCGCTGGTTTATCCGACTTACGGCACGTTAGCATCTGACGGCGCCGTATATTGGATAGCTCAAGTTGCGAGCTGAAACTGCGGGCAACGCGGGTTCCCTCGCTTGCGCCGCAAACTACGCCGTATATCGGATCGCGCCCCAGAATTATAGATAGGTGGGGAGAGTTAAATACAGTGAGAGCACAAAAATACCCACAGAAATAAATACAGTAAATAAAAAACACAAGAGAGTTCTTCAGCTCAAATGACTGTATCATACAACTACTAGATTGAGTCAAAAAAGTCTAGAGTAAAAGTGGTAACGTCTGTATAAAATAATGTCCCCTGGGTATGATGTACTCCCCTGAAAAGTGTACCTGATAATAGCCTGTGGTCTATGTGAGTGAGAAGCACCTACTGTACCATGCTTAGTCAGCTGCAGAGATAATCTACACCACAGCAGAGGAATTGGGGAGCATATCGATGCACAAACAGGAGGAGGCTAAGGGACCAGCTTCACGAACACTGGTAGGCTTGGGACTAACTCCCTATTGGAAGTCATTGAGCCACTGCCCCATACTCCAATATCCCCTCTGTCTCTCAGTAATAGCTCTCTGAGGCAGAAATGGGCCTCAAATTGGACCCCTCTCAAAGAAGAATCTGGGGCACCATAGTTCTTCACCTTCCTAGTTGAAGCAAAGACAAGACTGTCATACCAGAGAGATGGGAGTGATTAAATACTCTTGGAGTTTTGGGAATCTTTGCCTCCTCCTAGTGGCCAGGAGTTGAATCTCAGGAGTAATGGATCATGGACTCTCACAACCTTATGAAATAGTACTCTAAGTCAGTGCATGTATAAAACACATGTGCCTAAGATTCCTTGCAAACACTAATGTTGCATAATTTATGCATAGAACCATTAGGGTATACAGATGATGGAAGCATTTATTAAGTTTGATCAAATATGTTATCGTGCCCCAGAGAGGACAAACAATAGTTTTGTTATAAATTGTGCACAGGATTTGCTAAAATGTAAGCATGATTTTCCGTGTGTGACTATACTAAATATTTTTTTAATAAATTGTGCGTACAACGTATTAAATCGTGAGCATGATGTACTAAAACTCACATTTTAAACACATCTTATTTACATGTTTTCCTAAAAACAATTGTCCATCTTAAAAATATGAACACTGAACTAGTGTATGTATAATATACACACTTTAATTCACTTAGACACAGCAATTGCATCTGTGTTCTCTACAATAAGATTTGTTATTTATTGTTCATTGTAAACACCTCACTGCTTTACATTTATCCAAGCTAACTTAAATAATAAAGGGAAAGGGGCTGTGACAGACGCTGGGAAGAGTTTGAGTGTTACTGAAACAAACACAAGGACGAATGTCAGAGAAAAACTACAGAGGTCCATAGATGGCCTCAGTCCAAGTAGTGATAGGGGACACTCTGCCTGGCTGCACTTTTTAGTAAACAGTACTCACAATAAAAATAAATAAATAAATAAATAAATAAATTGTGGCCTCTCTGGGGCTCTGTAATTTTAAAAGGGATAATAAAGTAAAAATAAAAACTGGATAGAACTTACATTTAAAACAACTTTTCAATGTACTTATTTTATCAACTCTAGTTCTATTGGTATCCTTTTTTGAAGAGTAATCCAAAGTGAGCTCAGGAGAATGCATGTATGTTTAGCAATCTGACAGCATTGTTTGCAACAACGTTTACAGCATTGTTATACATAGCTGCAAACACAGCTGCTACTGAGAGCTAAAGACATGTAAATACTTCTGAGCTCCTATCAGCCTACTTAGTTTTATTCTTCAACAATGGATACCAAGAGGGCAAAGCAAATGTTGATAATAGTAAATAGCAAATTATTTATAATTGATTGCTCTCTTTGAATCATGAATGTTTAATTTTGACTTTACCTGTCCCTTTAAGTTTGAAATGTAACAGTTTTATGTTTTTTGGCATTTGGCTGAAAAAAATAAAAGTTAAGAATCACAGTCTTAGGACTTTGTTTCACATTATTACAGAAACCCAGTAAGACTTGTATCAAGTTGCAGACTTCATCTTTATAATTTACCAAGCAGTGATCCCTTAACAAGCCGCTGACATTCACTGCCAACATTGTGCAGTCTACATAAGATGCTAGAGATAATACTGAAATAAAGCC